>NW_025335941.1:31196610-31455649 GCF_004798865.1 Varanus komodoensis
TCTCTCTCTCTCTCACACACACACACACACACGGAGAGGGAGAGAATCTCCAGTGATGAAATATGCCAGACTACAAGAAATTGCTGTTCCCCTGAAAACATTAAATTTAATGGAGCAAAGTTTCTGATGTTACATCAGAAACTATGCCAGCCCAAGTGAAATGGAGAGACCTTTGTAAGCCACCTTGGGTTCCTTACAAGGGGAAGGAAGGCAGGAATGGAATCATCATTATCATCATCATCTCTCATAGAAAGCAATGGGATGAACTCCACCACCACCACCCCCTCCCCACTTCTGCCTAGACTAGAACAAGCTGGATGCTTTCCTCACAAGCAATGCTCACAAGTGTCAGACATGCCTTTGTTAGTTAGACTTTCTCCTTCTATTGCTTCTTCAGCAGCTGAGCACAGATGTGGATTTATCAAAAAATACAGTACCAGATTGGATTTCTAGAGAAATGCAAATAAAAGGATTAAAAATTTAAAACAAACAATAAATAATAGTGTCATTGTGGTTTTAATTGAAGTCTTTCATTTCAGTTTTTATATCTTGTAACATTAGCTTTCTCTGCAATTACAAATGTTTGTTCTCCTTTTCACATCCTATTGTTCAGCATGATTTTTAGAACAATGTGCTTATTTTATTTTTATTTTTAAAGGCATTTATTTTATTTTAAAGGGACTTGGTTGCTCTCTAATCCCACAGTTCGCCTGTCAGATCAATATACTTCACCCCTCAATACAACTTATAATGCCTTTCTGAAACAGAATGGTTTCTTTAACAGATGGATTTCCATCTCATGTAAGCTTTTGTGAAATCTCTCTATTCTCTCATCGGTGTAGTTTCTAACCTCTGGACTTTAAAATCTTTTAAGCGGTCTGGACTTCCAGTCTCATGCAGACCCATATTAAAATACTGAATAACCGCTTAACCTCTATTGAGGAGAGTTTAGTTTTACAAATTATATGTATTCCCATGCATCTTAGCCTTAAAAAGTAGCTTTAGGGTACAATCCTAGGCTTTTTAAAGGCAGAAAATCCTACAATTTTCAACATGGTTGTAGGACTGTGTTCTCTGTAAGTATATATAGGATTGTGCCCTTAATCTTCTATGTATAAGCTTTTTTAAAAGCCATAAAATAAAAATAAAGACATTAGTTTTTTTAAAATCAGGTCTTCTTAATTCAGCTTTTCAGATAGAATGGTGCTAGGCCAAAAACCAAACCAAACCAAACCACTTAATGACATAACTTGACTGCAGCAGTTATGATAGCCTGTAGGGATAAACCAAAGATTTGGGAGGTTCACATTTTAGTGCAAATAACACACATTCTGAAGCTAAACATAAAACGGGATGTATCTCAGTGATGAAGTCCATGCATTTCTGGTGCTTGTAATGAGCTACTGAGTCAGGGATATGCAGGAGCATATACACAAAATACTTAAAAGCTTAAAAATGCACATGAAAAATACACATATTTGGAAAATCCACACCAAACCACTTTTGCCAGTGGGAAAATGTTATTCAAAATACATGGAAATGTGTACATTTGAATAATGTACATTTTGAAAAATGTACACAAAAGTATGCACAAGTTTCCATGTGGAAACAGAAAGGCTCACATTCTGATGCAAATCCAAACTGGAATGAACCTGGAGCTAGAAAAATGAAAGCCTTGATAAGATCCTGATATATCTGCTCATTCCTACCCCTCCACACCTCTTCTTTGTGGAAAACCCAAGAAGCACCCTGCCCCATAAAAGAGAGGTGCCAGCTCCAGTACCTGAAAGGGTTTTGGGCTAGCTCCTGTACCCGTAAGCACAATGCATGCAGGAGAGAGAGCTGCCCAGCAGCAGAATGTCAGGCCTGGATCTGGGAAGAAAGGAAGAGGCTGTTGCCCCCCAGGAAGCAACTTAATCACACCTCCCCCAACTGCCCTGTATAAATTCCCTGCTAGGGAGGTGACAGCCCCTCATGCACACAGTTGTGAGCCTCTAGAATGCACAGCCTGGTGATGTATCTCTATACCCAATGCTGGGATATGGGATCCAGGATTTCAGAGGTCCAGTGACTAAGGCAAATAAGCCCTGAGTGTTTCAGGAGAACAAAGGAAAAGGAAGTCAAAGAGGCTCTGGTCTAGAAAGCACAGAGGCCAATAGTGTGGCTATGAATGCTGGCAGCAGACAAGCTAAAATACTTTCTTTTTTTCTAGGAGTCACACTAGTGGGGGTGGAGGTTGTGTGCTGAAATTGTGAGGTCAGGTAATAGAAAATATTACCAAATGGCTAGTCTTTTGTTAGAAATGTAAAACCAAGGGGTAATCCAGTGTACAGACCTCATTAGAATATATGCTGATAACTAGTCAGACTAGCAAAGCAGAGCCAAAGACATCTTGGCTGCTTTAACCTTCACTTCATTTTTGTACAGAAAATGTTCCGTTCTTGCATCACTGTTTGTGGGTGCTTTTCACAGTCCAGTAGGGTATGCCTCGCCCAGCATTCACTTCGTAGTCTCATTTGTTCAGCCATTCTTGCTAACACATGGAGAGGGAAAAGAACACCATCCACTATCCATACAACTTAGAAGAGGACAAGACACCAGTGGCATGTTGCCATATTCCCTTTCCACACAAACAACTGTTAGTAACTGGTAAACTGCAGAGACTGGATTATGGGAAGGGTGGTCTCTAAAGGGAGCGGAACCAGAAACCAGTACAACACTAAAGCACGGGAGAGCATTATCAGAACTAGCGGAACTAAAATACGATTAAAACGGGGGCTTTAAACTAAAATGTCGAGACTGAAAGACCTACATTTCTAAAGGCCTGGGTGAATAAAACATTTTCCATCAGGGGTTGAAAAGCCCATAAATAACATTTGTCCTTGCTTGGATCATTAAAACCATGCTATGGATATTCTGGAAGACTGCGATCAATTATGTGTATAATGTGACCACACCAACAATATCTGAGAGACAAATGTGAGATCCAGATCCATAGGGCAAGATGTCCAGAGCAGTTTCATTTATCCAGTTTTCCACTGGATAAATAGCATTTACTGCAATTGACACTGTGCTGACATTCCAACACTCACATTTCGTGTAATCAAGGAAAAGGCAATCATCATTAACCCTGACATTATAGAGCATAGCAACAAGATTAATTTAAGTAATCTCTCTGTTGTGCTTTTATACCATCTGTGCTACATGTTTACAATTCTTTTTGCGTGTTTATAAGTGCATTGAATGTGCTCCCCCTTGGAAATAAATAATAAGCTCCATATTTGTCCCCAAACAGCTATTTCTTCAATGTGGACTGCTTTTGAAGACTACCCAAAAATTATACTTAGTTCAAAACACAGCCACTAGGCTACTAACTGGAACCAGGAATTGAAAACACATTTTGCCCGGACTTTAAAAGCTCCATGCAGTTCCAGTCTAAAAGTGTTGGTGCAAACCTTTAAAGCCCTACATGGCTTAGACATACAAGGGCACATGTTCTCCCACATCAATCTGCCCATACATGAAGATCTTTCTTGCAGACTAATCTGAGTCTGTAGGGCAGAGGACCTTTCTGGCTGTGGTGCCTCACCTGCAGAATCTCTCTCCCCAGGGAGGGTCCCCCAAGTACTTGTGTAAGCCTTCCCCAGTCCTTCAGCATGTTGGACTTCAGCTCTCATTAGTTCAGCCAGCATAGCCAATGGTAAAGAATATAGGATAATACTCTAAAACATCTTGAGGGCACCGGGTTGAGAAAGGCTGGCCTATACTTATGTTTTAAGTGTCATGCAAATAACTTTTATTTCCTCCAAGTTTTTAATCTCCGATGCATTTTTTGTTTATGACTGCTTTTAGCAGTGCCTTTTATTGTTTTTACTGTGTTTTTACTAGTAAGCTGCAAACAGTCCTGGGAATTGTGAATTGTGAAGTGCAGAGTATAAATAAATAAAATGAAACAAACATCCAAGAATTATTATAGTACTGCAAAAATCCATATACATACAACTGATGTAATACCAAGTATAAGAAGGAAATTGGCATTTAATATATCCAAGGATTGTATTGAATCAGCCAGTTGGCTAGCTGGGGATTCACGGTGTGTTTTTGAGTGGGACAGCTATTTATTTCATGATGACTTTCATTGAGGATAATTTGTGAAGGGTATTTGCTCATTATTTCTGGACAATCAGGTTTATGATTGAATTTGTGTCACAAGTATGGGATTTAATTCCACAGAGGGAGGTGGCCTAATTAACCTCTTCTGCAAATCATTTGCAACAAAGAGCCCTGGTGTGATATCAGTCCCTAGAACTCTTTTTTTCTTCTTTTTTCTCCCTGAACCAAAGTACACACATCTCGTAATTACTATTAACATCTAGTACAACTGTTGTTACTTAAAATGGGATTAAAGGCTTAACATTGGCGGCAAAAAAGAAGTTTGAGCAGTCTGTTTTAAATAGGTAGGTGTTCTTGGAAAAAAGTGCACATATCCTATTAAGAATTTAAAAGAGGGCATAAAACAACCAGGACATGGAATACAGTTTAACCCTACTGACAAATAATTAAACTGCCTTTGTAAGAAACATCACTTTTTCTCTGGCATCACACAAATCAGTTTGATCACCCCACTGGCACTTCCCTCTAATCTCTAGAAAATAGCATTCTTATGATTAATTAGTATGTAAAGTTTTATAAATTAAAGGCACTGTGGATGCTAGTTGAAACATAGAGATTGTTGATTACCAAGCTACAACAACCAATCTAGGAAAACATTCATCTTCCATCATATCAATAATGGAAGATGGTTTTTTCCAAATAAAGGCGGGTGGGGGCGCTGGGTGTGCACTGCACCAAAGTGACCGTTTCAACTTGCCTTTCCTTTTAAATTCTAAATTATGCTTTACCAGATCTCATGCTTTTGTACTGGCCTTTGTTCGCTCCCAGTCTTGGCAATTTTTTCTCTAAGACTGGTGTTGTTTAACAGACAAGGGCTGATTGAAAAGAAGAATTGCTACGCAGCTTTTAGTGCTTTCTGAGTAACATTGCATGAGTGTTATACAGCAGACACCAGAAAACAATTCTGTTGCATGGGGCAGTTGTGCTAAGGAGGCACGCAGCATCAGTACAGGCATGGGAGGGGGGAATCCCATTCCGGTTATGTGGGCTAACAGCCTCTCCTTGCGTGATCCGAACAAAAAGAAAAGGCACGACAGATAATCCCTGAATACCGAGGCTTTAAATATGCAGAAGCTTTATACACGCAGGAGCAAGTTAAGTAAGTACATACATTATCTAAATTTGAAGGTGCTAGAACATCAGCCAACAGTTTCTGAAACCCCCCCCTCAAAAAAAAAAAGCAGTATGCAATTTCTAATTAAAGTGGCACATTTTCTCAGGTTATTGAGAGATCTAGTCAAAGCAGATATACTATTTTGGCCAATGGTTCACTCAGTTGTTTGGGCTTCTTTTCAATCCGCAGATCGCAAGGATGCAGGCAGGCAGACTGTCTAGGGCAGTAAGCGCTACCACCTGTTTACTTGACCTTTGCCCTTCTTGGTTGATTAAATCAGCCAAGGCAGGACTGATGCCATGGCTATGAAGGTAATTAATGCCTCTTTGTAGGGTAGAGAGCTGTTAAAAGAGGCAGGGTAACACCTTTATTTTAAAAATCCTTCCCTTGACCCAGCATATTTGTTTAATTATGAACCTGTCTCAAATATACCACTCTTGGAAAACTGATTGAACAGTTGATGTTACAACCTCAAGGACATTTGGATGACACTGGTTATCTAAAACTATTTCAGATGGTATATGAAAGGTTGCTTTCATCACTGGGGTAGAGAAACATGACCTAATTAATTCTCTGAACCCTTTTGATGGATTTTGGCACCATTCGCTATTTTATCCTTCAACACTGCCTCAGCAGGGTAGGATTCTGAGGGAACCGTTCTGCAACAGTTCTAGTTCTTTCAGTCAGGTAGCATTAAGACTGATGCTAGAGGATCAATGTTTGATCCTATGGCCCTGTGCTTCCCACAGAGTCCCATCATGTTTCTTGTGTTATTAAATATCTCTATAAAACTGCTGGGAGAAATAATTGAGCACCGTTGAGTAAGGTGGCACCAATATGGTAATGGCACCAGTTCTATGAAACACAAATACTTTGGCCACCTAATGAGAAGGAAGGACTCATGGAGAAGAGCCTAATGCTGGGAACAATTGACAGCAAAAGAAGAAGGGGACGGCAGAGAATGAGGTGACTGGATGGAGTCACTGAAGCAGTCGGTGTGAGCTTAGGAGGGCTCCAGGGGATGGTGGAGTATAGGGGATTCTGTAGGAATGCTGTCCATGGGGTCGTGATGAGTTGGACACGACTTCGCAACTAACATAACTATTGACCTTTGTCACTAAATATTACAGAAGGAGTCAAAAAGGAGTCGCATGAGTTTGATGATGGGCTGGAATGGTGCTGAACAATTCAAACTTAAACCCAAAGAAAATGGAGGCCTTGTTGGTCCTTAGAAAGCCTGACTCAGGATTGGGATTCAACCTGCTGTGGAAGGGGGTTATGCAATCCTGAAAGATCAGGCATGTAGCTCCTTCATCCTATGTGTCCCTAAATCTTCAAGAAGGATATAGGCAATGAGGGTGTTTGGACAATTATGTTGAGTGTGTGAGTTGCAACCTCCTCTTATTTGGCAGCACTTAACCCTGCCTTGATTACATCATGGTTAGACTACAGGGCTATGTAGGGCTATGTTTGAAGTGTGTCCAGAACAAAACTTAGTGACCACTGCGTGGTATCGGCCGCATATTACACCAGTATTGAAGATGCACTGATTGCCAATTGTTTTCCAGAATCAATTCAGGTTTTGTTTTTAACTAAGACCTTAACAACTTAGGGCCTGGTGCCTTGTTAGAAACCTACATGATGGTCATGTTGACCTCTCAAAGACAGAGTAAGAGTCAGGTAGCTGCACAGATTCTCCTAAGAAGGAAAATGCATCTGAAATTTTATTATGGACATGATAGGAATTCATACATGACAAAGATATTTAAATGTAAAGCTTGACGTACAGTCTTTATGAAAAGCTATTTACTTGAAAATATCAAACAATATATACATGATTACAGGAATGATGGTATGAGAGCGTACGAGTAAAACAGTTAAACAAATGCAAAGGGAAAGTTGTAATAAGCAAACATATTTTCAAAGGCTTTCTAATACTTGGTTCAGGAGCATGCCTTTCTGTAAAAAAGAGCAGACTACATTAGCCATATATATTTCTGAGTTGTCCCAAGAAGAGGAGAAATCAAGTTGGGTTCTCATACTGAAATCTTTCTATTGTAGCCCTAATATTGATCCTACTTTGCTGGTAACTGGAAAAATGCAGTGTAACACTTGTTAACAATGTATTAATTTTACCAAGATTTTCAATGATAACCCTGGGAGCAAAATGAATTTCCCACTAAAACGGCAGGTTTTCTTTAAGTTCCAATAGCAAGATACTTGACATTAGGTTCTCTCTGACCTCTACTGTTTGGCTAGGTTAACCATGAACTGCATTGAATTTTATTCCCTAAAATATTTCACCACGTTATTGCACATTTATTCCTTGAGCAGAAAAAATTAATTATGCTATCTTTACCCCCTAATATTTCTCTTTATTTGAACCTTATTTTAGTTCTCCTGAACTTGGATAGAAGAGACTAAATCTTGTTTGTAACTTGTCACTTAGATTAACCATGGTGGAATCAAGAAGAAGAGGTGAAAACATGTCCTGGAAAGTTTCATCAGGGCTGAACCACACATGAAGCAGAGTGTGGTGCCTGTACCAGGTGGCAGAGCTGGAGGTGTGGCAGATATCCCCAATGCCCCCCATGTCCCACCCCCTCACCCACGCCACAAGGGCCAATAATGCTGCCCCCCATCACCGTTGCCCTTCCGCCAGGGAGTGTTTGAGAGAGCCTCACCAGCTGTTCTCTCACCATTGCATTTGCCAAAATGAGATAGTG
Organism: Varanus komodoensis; assembly: GCF_004798865.1. NCBI lineage: Eukaryota > Metazoa > Chordata > Lepidosauria > Squamata > Varanidae > Varanus > Varanus komodoensis. Next base: position 31,204,624 of record NW_025335941.1, read on the forward strand.
GTTGGCTTGATTCTCCAAATTCAAACCTTCACATCTATACACAGCTCCACTAGTTGTGTGCATGAAAAAATACGTGTTGTAGGCTTATTTCTGTGATTTACATTCCTTATATTCAAATCTTTTTTCTTGGTATTGTTAATTAAAGTTAAAATATTAATACTTCCCACTGAAAACAAATGTGGCATATATTGTAGCTAGCACTGGTTCTATGTTGATAGAAATTATAAACCCAGATGTTTGGCTACTGTATCCAAGATCGTTCTACAAAATAGTCAAAGTCTGTGCTTAGGCTTTTTCTGGTTGAAATGTCACATGACAAATAGCAAGTCATATCAAAGAGGATTTTTTTTACTACTCAGTAATGGCTTGTGGAAAGACTAACTGGAATTGTAGAATCCAGTAATGGGTTTTGTTGAAAAAAGGAAAATGTCATGGCTTGCCTTTTAATGGAAGAGGGAGCATCAGAAACTGAATGTAGCTACGGCAACCAGGATATGCTATAATTATTCATCCCCTCTACTGGGTACCATGGAATGCATCTTATGGCTGGCTCCTCTTAATGCGGGGGGCAGGGGAGGCAGATGAAGCTGTGATCTCACTGTATAAATTTCCTAAATCTCTTTGCTTAACTCCTTAACACCCAATTCACATACTACTTTTGGAAACACTGCAGTCCTATGAATTCATAGGAGGAGTTTGCCACTATGTATTTACACCATTTATATCCTCGTACCTTCAATATATTCAAGTTCCCAGGATGGTACACAGAAACATCTAAACTGAAAATGTAAATATATGAACTGAAGTAGCAATAAGCTGAAACAGATGGACCAGTCAAAGTAATAAAACCACTTTAAAAAAATTTTAACCCTCTGAGGGTACAATTCTAAGACCTGACATTTTCAGTGGAACCATAGAATTTTCTGAAAAGCCCTTGCAGTTTTATTCCTTAGGGCCACATCAGGTTGCCTGCAGCTTTCAGAGCAATGGCCCCCTCAAGGAAGAAAGTGCTTTTCAAGGAGATGTGCTTGAATGTCAAGACCTCTGTCATGACAGCCCTGTGGCACCTTCATGGTTTTATTGTTCTAGCTCTGGATATGCTAGAAAAAGCCCAAGTCTTCAAGTTCACATGGATGCAATATCCTCACTTACTAATAGCTCTACCATATTACAAGCTAGGCATTGGTCTAGTCCCCTCCATCCAATATTGCTATGCTTTAAGCAATATTTGTATTACTGTCCATTTTGTATTACTGTCCACTTTTGCCAAGCAATGCATCTTCATCTTTACTAAGGCATTTGATTTTTTGAGTCTCAGATTATGGAATCAGCCAATAAGGAAACAGTAATGGCATCCTTATATTTCTTACTCTCTCATGGAGGTGGTGGTTTTGCAGAAAGAATAAAAATATGAGTTCACCGAAAAACAATAAGAAAGTTTACACGATCATTGTGCGTTCTACATCCGTAAGCTTAGCAGATGCCTAATGCTGGCCATATTGCAGGGATGACATGCCTGGTGCATGCCAGCAACACTCCAGTGCTCACTAGAAGATCTTCGCCCTAGTATGAACAATCATATAGAGTGTCACGGAAGACCTGCTACTGCGCACTGTGATACTGCATCAGGAGGGGAAGAGAATCACATGGTGCCATTTTTATTTATTTATTTTTAGGCAGAACGCTGCAGTAGAATGAATGAAGATCACTAATATAAAAATCAATGAGGTGAAAGGGCCTATAATTTCAGTTGCTTGCATATGTCTTGCACTGACATAAGCTTAATGTTAGTTATCTAGATGAGTGTTAGGTCAGTCTCAGGGAGCTAAGAGACTGAGTAGTACAAAGCCTTATGCAAGCCTTCTGAACCTGAACAATGCAATTGGGAAAATGTCAGGAACCGCAGTCCAACACGTCAAGCGCACTGCAATGCAGTTAAGCAAGTAAACATCTGGAAGATTCAAATTGGTTGACCTGCGTTTTGTGGAAGCGTTGAAGTTCAGTTGTGTGAGAACTTTCTGTGCATATGCACTTTTTCTTTGCACTGCAAGAGCCCTTGCCCTAATTCTGCAGGAAGCTATAGTTGCTAAAATAGATTTATTTGACGTAGATGTCCTCCTAGTCCAGGCTAAGGCAGATTTTCTATCCAGCACTGTCAGCACCTTTGGGGAAAGTGTACCTTCACTGCAGAAATATCTATGGCATTTCTTATTTCTAGTAAGTGAGCACTTTTCACAGCCTCAGGAACTCTCTGCCACTTTAACTTGGGGTTCCCCACACTGACCTGTTTCCACTACCGTCAGTTCTCTTAGACTCCTTCAATACATTGTAGGAGCCAGTGTAAGAGGCTTAAGCATGAGACAAGATAAACCATTAATCACTAGAAACAAGATAAACTATTAAACAAGTTAATTTATTAAACCAATATCTTGTACATAAGGGAATGTTAATATTGACTTTGGACATTTTGAAAGGCTACTTAATGACAATTCTTTATGACTCAAGAGACACTGTTGCTAATGCAAGCCTCTTAATGATTTCTTAACTGAGACTAAATTCCCTAAACCTCCACCACAGTCAGATAGTCACAACTAGCTACAGTTCTTGGGTACACGCTTTCATGGACTCCGAAAGCTCCTCCTGGACATCTGGAGAGTTTCAGTAGAAATTTATTGTAATCCTCCCCTGTAAGATCTTGGGACAGCCTTCTGACTTTACACACTCTCCTGCTCTCTATACCTGATATTTACCAGAAAATGAATAGCTTCATATTCAGGTCTTGCCTATTCATTTTTCTCTGTTTTCTCCTGGTCCTTCTGTAACACCAACCAGCATACTTTCTTCCTCATTAACAACTGACCCTCCCATGTCAATTGCCACTTGTCATTTCACAACCAGCCTTTCCCACCTAGTTAAACCCCTAGGCAACCAAAATCAAATTTAGCTGATCCAGACCCCATATTCAAAGCAATTGCCTTTCTCTCCCGATTCAGAATCCCATTCAGCAACTACTGCCCAGTACTTTATGTGTAAAACAAGGTCACAGATACATTATAGACAATGGACATTGGCAGATCTAATGTTAGTAAGGCTGTGTACCCACTCTCAGTTTTTCTCCAAATTTTAAGGTGCTGAATCCTATCACCATGGCTAGCCCCTTAAAAATTCACAGTAAAATCCACTGACACCAGAGCCACCGGTGTACACCGATTATAACTTCTCAGAGGCCATACAAAATAATCATTACAGAACACGCATAGCATTTCTCCAAACATGCATTTTCCCTAATCTACCTCTTGTGATAGATAACTAGCCATTTGTGGCTTTGCAAGGCAATGTACATCTCAATTCCTATCAAAATATTCATTCTTCCAGTCAGTTCAGTGGTTCCTCAATTACCATTAAGAAGCAGATAGGAAAGTCTGATGTACATTTGCAGTAGCATCAGTGGTTAGAAAGACCCCCCCCCCCTCTCCAGTTTATCAATTGCATCATTCAGGTTTAAAAGTCCTGGGACTGGGGAAAAAGTCCCAGAAGTCCTAGCATTCCCCAGCCAGTACGGCTACCTGAGGGATGCTAGTAGTTTCAGGACTAATTTCTATCGAAGCATTCATAGGATTGTACCTTGAAGCATCCAACATCTCTCAATAAAGTTGCAATGTACTTTAAATGCTCCGAGCATTATGTGAATATATAAACATAAAAGAAACATAGAAACAGAGCAAATCAGAAGGGGCCTCCTGGGTGATCTAGTCTGACCCCAGCTTTGCTCATGATATGCCTTTGAATTTTCATGCAAACCTTCAGAAAAGCTGTTGTGCAAATGTAACAGAATTAACTTGTGTTTGGGAGGAAAGCTGCAGGTGCTGTACAGACAAAGCATCTTTGTCACACCCGAATGCAGGCCTGTTTGCTATTGCAGGCAGATTGAATGAAATCTAGCACACTGTGATTTTCTCATATTGTCAACAGTTCTCCAAGGCTCAGTGAGAGCCCTTTCCTAGCAATGAAACCCAAGGACCCCTTTAAAGGTGATTGCACATATGTCACTAACCAGAACCCTTTCCCTCCAACCCTTGCTCAAGCAGCCTGTCCCACCCTCTGGCCGAGGATGCTGGTGTAAACAGTGCCCACGCTGCGAAGAAGCACCATTTTCAGAAACCGGCAGGAGCAGCATGGGGCTAGTTCAGGCACTGTATCCATGCGTGGCTATGTGTGCCATCCTCATCCATACACAGGGTGGGCAACTACATGTGCTCAGGGACCTGAACTGCTTTCCCAAGCATGAACTCGATGCTGAAATTTGTTGGGCATAGGAAGTAACACTTTTCTTTAGAACAAGGCATGTAGGGAATGCGGGCTCTTTTTAAAGGAACATCTGTGGTTTTTTCTGCTGCAGCAGAAAACCAGGGATTGCTGCAAATCGTTGTGGGGGGCACATCTGTTGCCAGAAAATGCCCATGTCCACTCTAGAAGGTGTCCCCCGATGTTTCATTTTGCAGAAATGTCAGCATATTGAATCCAGCTTTAATGCTTTTTGTAAGTGTGATAAGAAAAGTCAGATTAGGATGCTCAACTCAGGAGAGCACACAGAGGCACCAACATCGTCCTATTTTGGCAAGACTGTGGGTATAGTGTATTTAACAGGTCATTAAACACAGAAATAGTTACTCCCTAATATAACAAGCCATTAGGATAAATCTACTGCTCATTTTGGCATTAGACAAAAGCAGTAAGAACTATAAAAATCTTTACTACCACAGTACGTTTTTATAGTAACTACTGCTTTATGAAGGGATGTACCCTGAGCTTTACAGAAAGAACACACCATGTCCAAAATGAAGTTCAGTCAAGTGTTCACTGAACATAAATTTTGACCCTAGAACAATATTGATAGGCATATTACTCTTGAGGCACAAACCTTCACAGAGCAGAACAGCTCTTAGCAAAATCAATATGGTAGAAGAGCACTCAGCACCTTGCAGAATGATCAGGCCTCTTAAATTACAGGTATTGAATAACAAATATACAGCTATAAAAAGTAAGGTAGATTGAATTTTTTACAGCTAATATTCCCCATCAATTAACATAAGGAATAGAATGCCAGGAATCTTAAAAAAAACACATGAAGAGATTTGGGGGAAGGGGTTAACTTGACAATGTATTTCAACATGATTATTTAAAAGAGAGTTAGGCAGAGGGCTGGAAAGTGGGGATACAATGAAACTCTGTAAATTCTATATATTACCACTGTTAGTGAGCAGAATGAGGGCAAGGGGGCAGGGAATCAAGAATAAAGTCTAGGAGATGACTAAATACCATGTACAGGTAGGTCCTGAAAGGGTTTTCAAATAAAATTAGGTGGACAGAAAAATGGCTAGAGATTTCGTACATTTATATTTAGGGACTCAACTATTATGTTCTTTTCCCATGAATCCTAGATGCAAACTGAAATATGCATCACAGCAAGAATAGCTGAATCCAATTAAGGGCACAAGCCTATGCAAGTTCAGGCAGAAAGAAGTCCTTACAACCTTCACCAAGTTCCGCTGATTTCAACACTGAGGCAGGATTTCTCCCCCTTTCTCTTTTCTTTCTTCTCCCTGCTATTTTCCTTAACATGTAGCATGATGAAAAAGAGTGGAAAGACCCAGGTTTCAATTCCAACTTGACCAAGAGGTATACTGTGACTTTGAGTCAGGCTGTGTCTTTCACAATATTGTTTCAAGGCTAAAATTGGTGCAGGGGAATCATGTATGATACCTAAACTCCTTACAGGAATGGCAGGATTAAATGTAACAGCAGAAGGAGGGAAATCTCACTCACGTTCTCTGGTCTTTGTTGGCAAAGCCCCAGTAGCCTTCTAAATAATTTGCCCAAGGATCACTAGTAGTCAGACCAGTTCAGAAATAAGCCAAACTACTCTGCATCTTGACATGCAGGGTGGGGGATTTTTTGGCTTATTTTTAAGACAATCTCATGTAAAATGGGGTTACTGCAACTTCAACTCCAACATCAGAAATTGCTATCAAATTGAGTTGTAAAACACAAAGTCCAGGTACAGACATAACCACCAACAGTCCCCCAGACCATGGCATGGCAGAGCAGAAATGTGCTGTACATTATATGCCCCACTTTTTTGTTTAGCTGCAAAGTTGTGCCCAACCCCTCACAACCCTATGAACAACATTCCTCCAGGCTCTCCTGTCCTCCACCATCCCCCAGAGTCCACCCAAGCCCACGCCCACCACATCTAGTCACCTCAACCTCTGCCATTCCCTTCTCCTTTTGCCATCAATTGTTCCCAGCATCAGGGTCTTCTCCAGCAAGTCTTTCTTTCTCATTAGGTGGCCAAACTATTTGAGTTTCATCTTTAGTATCTGACCTACAAAGAGCAGTCAGGGTTAATTTCCTTTAAGACTGGTTGATTTAATTTCTTTGCCGCCCAAGGGACTCGCAGGAGTATTCTCCTGCACCAAAATTCAAAGGCCTCAATTCATTGATGCTCAGTTTTCCTTATGGTCCAACTCTAACAGCCATACATTACAGCTGGGAAAACCATAACTTTGCCTATACGAACTTTTGTTGGCAGGGTGATGTCTCTGCTTTTCAGTATGCTGTCTAGATTTGCCATAGCTTTCCTCCCAAGGAGCAAGTTGTCATTTAATTTCTTGGCTGCAGTCACTGTCCACAGTAATCTTAAAATAAAATCTGTCACTACCTCCATTTCTTCCCCATCTATTTGCCAAGAAGTGAGAGGACCGGATGCCATGATCTTAGTTTTCTTAATGTTGAGTTTCAAACCAACTTTTGTGCTCTCCTCCTTCACCCACATCAAGAGGCTCTTTAGTTTCTCCTCACTTTCTGCCATTTGAGTGGTATCATCTGCATGTCTGAGGTTGTTGATATTTCTCTCAGCAATATTAATTTTTACTTCTGATTCATCTAGCCTGGCCTTTTGCATGATTGTGCTCTGCATATAAGTTAAATAGGCAGGGCGACAGTATACAGCCTTGCTCTAGTCCTTTCCAACTTGGAACAACTCAGTCGTTCCGTGTCCAGTTGTCACTGTGCTCCACTGCTATGCATTAAATGCCAATTAAACAGACAGAACTCATATGTGAACAGTTCTGTTTAGTGCTTAGGAAGGACTTGTTGCATTAAGCACATTCTATGCCCACTCTTAAACATTAATAAGAGCAGATGCTTAGCTGACCTAAAACATTTGTAATTTTGCAGATGATAAATGACTATCCCAAAGCAATTTTTTTTTTAAAGGAGTTGATCAGATCGCTTTGGAAGCACTGTATTCATGCACCATATCTTCAATGGAATTAAACATAAATTTAAAAAACTGGATTGAGGATTGGACTATAATGAATGAATTAACTGTAAGTTTGAATAAAATGCAGAGACAACACCCCTCCACACACACCCATGCACACAAAATCTCCTTTAATTTCATTCTGTTCAGCAATTTTAAATCTTGTAAATCTCCTTCCAAACAAAAGTAAACTGAGGTGGTCACTAATCATAATAATCATAGAGGCCAAGCTACTTCTTATTTTCCTCTCTGAAATAACTTTCTGTTCTCCTATATCTAAGATATACTGCCTAGAAACTAAACTAGGAAATATAAGGTGCCATGTTTCCAGTATGCTAAATATAATCAATCTTCATAATAAGCTCAAGTCAACATTTCATATGCAAGCAATGTTGCAAAGGACATATTGTCAGGGCTACACCTAATGCAGCTAAATTCCCAGAGGTATTTCTGATCTTATTTGCTGATTTAACTGATGAACCAAGTCAGATTTGACTTGAAGTACATGACATGAAGTACGAAGTTATGATCTTGGCAGCAAGATAGTCATAATGCATTGACTTTTCTTAGCATGTTTGAATTTTTTAAAGTAAAAATAAACCAGAATTTTGAAGGACACAAATATATATATATATTGCCCCTGTAGATTTTCTTTTTGAATCAGAACTGGCATCAATGGCATAGCTAGGCATCTGCCAAGGTCCCACACCCAAGAGCTTCCTGAAATGGGTGCTCCTCTTCACCACTGCAACCCATTCATCCATCAGACAGCAATGGAGGCAGAAGCAAGAGACTCTGACTCACTCACTCTATATATATCAAGCAAGCAAGCGGTAGCCATGATGAGAAAGATCAGGAATAACAGCAGGTGGCAACAATGGCCAAGAGAAGGCAAACCCACCAGAGGAGGAAACCCTCTGAAAGTATCTTATCAGAAATCTGGATATATATATATATTTTTAAAATCTGGATACTCTCAAAAATCTGGAGTCAGTACTATTTTGAATCACAACTTTTATCCAGTTTCTAGGCCTGCATGGTTGCTTTTGACAAAGGAGGTTGTTAAACCAGCTACCCATAAAGCTAATAGCTTACAGACAGCTGTTAACTCAGTAAAAGTCTGGGGGATTATATACATGTGGCAGCCATTTCTCATCCAGGTTCAGCAGCTGCAGCTGGGTCTGTTTCCTCAGTGTCTACAGCTGGAATACTTCCCTCCTCCCACATCACCCTTTCTCCTGAGTAGACCCTTCAAACCTAAGCATTCCTGAACTGTAACCAGCAGGAAGCTGTGACAAGACCCCTTGGCCGCGGTGAGTTGTGCAAGGCTTTCTTAGTCTAGGAAACCCTAGACTAACATGAAAGATTAAGTGGCTACCTTATCCTGAAAGTGTCACAGAAATTTCTACCCCTCCCTGCCTCCCCTGCCCCACCACATGTTTTTGGTGGGGGAGATTTTGTGGTTTCAGTGCTTTGGAAATTTTGAATTGGCCCTGGCTGAAAGTAATTCTACTCAAAATACACATGGACAAGGCAGGAAGCTCTGGAATGCTTGGTTTACTGGACTGTGGTGGTAACTGCATATATCTGAATACTTAGGATTGGGTGTTAGCTTCTTGGCAAAGCTACAGGAAAGTTCAGTCTTACACTATTCACATGCAGAGAGTTGTAAAAGGAGAATCAGACAAACTTGGGATATTTCTCAATGTACCATAAAGCAAATTACTAACATTTCCATGTAATTACTGAAACTACTCTTTATTAAACAAATGTTCAATAATATAACCAAAAATAAATCATTTTGGTCTAATTGTACAGTTCATAGCAATAATCAAATAGAAGACGTCCTGTATTTGATCCATGCAGTTCCTGTAGACTAACCAATATTAAATGCAGCCTTGGAAAAGATCTTTTTCCTGTTACATTTTATTATGAAGGCAGAAATTTATTTTTAGAAAATGAGTCTGATTAGTAAATATCCTGGGGGGAAAATGTCACTGTGAAAACGTGCAAATGAAAATACGCAGTGATATATTGTTACAGAAGCATTTTGCAGATGTATACACCATTAGGATTTCACTGGAATTCCCAGTTACTAAATTTGGCAGGCGCAGCTTATTTTTAGAAAACAATATCATGAACAGTTGAGGGATGTTTTTCTATTGGAGAAAAGCCTGATATTTCCAGATCTGGCAGTTTCGTGGCAGTCTTGCCATCTTTGTTAAAATCAATGCTTCCATTTCGCAAGCTGGTAAGATGGAGGAACTCAAGTGTTTTCTTTCCTTAATGAACCTTTCCCTCTGACAAAAGAATATTGACTGAGGCGCCTGAATATTATTGACAAAGCTTTAGATGTTTTCTGAACTCACCAGTTTAAACAACAAAAGTAATTACAAGAAACGGCTAAATCCCTTGACAACAAGTTGGGAAGGTTGGAGATCAACCCCTGCAATTTAACTCTGAGTGAAGGGGACCTGATTTGCATAATAAGAAAATTGTAAGGCCTGGATTCTGGAGTGCAGACTGTGCTACCACTGACTACGCTTCATTTCTATATCTACAGTTTGCTTTTCCCTAAGACAAACCTCTGTATCTACCCAAAATATAAATGGAGCATGAGCCATAACACCTTATATTCATCTCACATTTCACATATCTTGCAGGTTAATCAAATGTGGATTAATCACCAGAGTGGAGGTGATGGTGGTGGAGGAAAATACATGGCTGTACAGTTGTAAGCACCATTAGCCCACTACAGAGATGTCCAAGATGTTTTGCTGCCTGAGGAAAAGTCAACACTGTGTTCTCATCACCCACCTCCTCCACTGGCCCATTCCTGATTCAGAAAACAACCGACTGGCAACTGACTCTTCTACTGAGTCTTCTACTGCATGGGAAGGTCCAAACACTAGGGATTCTGGCACACCTGAAATGGCAGTAAGAATGGGCTCTGTCACTCATTCACATCTGGAGAAGGTGGCTGTTCCATGCCACTATAACCAGTTGAGTAACAAACTAAGTACCAAATAGCAGCTGCCATTGCTTGGTCATCTTTTTGCTCCTGGGCATCAGTGAGAATTGGGCTTTCCTCACACCCTTACTACCCAGCAAGCAAGCTGTAGGCATGGTTGCTGCCCTTTGTCCTCACCACACTTGCCCACCTGCTTCAGCAGATCCATGAATAGCAACAGTGGCAAGAAGCAATAGCTGCTCCCTTCTTTTGCATGGCATGCAAGGGAGAGGGTTCCAAACTGCAGCTCCAAGGGAGAGTTTGATCTTCAAGACTTCTCACTGAAAACGGGCAACAGTTAAGAAGCAGCTATTAAATCTGGGTTGAGGTTCAGCAAAGGCTCCTTCCAGGACCTCAGCACCTGCCTGAGGATGATGAACCTGACAACAGCCCTAAGATATGGAGGACACAGGGTGTTTAGCCCCCCCAGCAACTGGGCCATTGAAACTTTCTTCTAGGATGGACCCTTACAAGTCAACAAAAAAGAGGAAATGTATCATCCAACAAAGAAGATAAAAAGCTATATTAGCATACACTTGCAAATGTTGTGTCTGCACATAGGTACACATTTAGACATTATGATCCCAATTTAAATAGGAACACCACACATTTCACCATAGTGTGGAAGACTGTGACTAGGTGACCTGCCGTCCTTCCCTAGTCTGCTTTCCAGATGTTCTTGATAGACAAATTCAAAGCCCCTTTTCTCCTTTCTGATTTTTATCTATACATCTAGCTTGGAGTGGGTGGCCCTTCAAATAGAGGACGTCTTCAAATTCCACCCTTCAGATAGGCAACACTACTTCTTCCCCTTCTCTGAAATTCTCTTCCTCTCCCCCTCTTTCATATTTGCCAGAAGTCCAGGAATTTATTTTCTTCATAAACACAGTTCTGGAAGAGCACAGGATGAAAAACAGTTGGAAGACAAATTTGGGAGAAAATTGTTGTTAAGGAAGTGAAGTGCCTCCTTTCAAGGGTTATTTGCTATAGAGAGGCTACAGATAGGCTAAGGATAACCATGGCTTAAGCTTAATATATATTTGGATGGAGCATATATATTCTACAGCAGTCTTTCCCTACCAGGTTCTTAACAGACATGTTGACCTAACATTGCCAATGGTCAGGGATGTTGGGAGTTATAGTCTAAACATCTGAAGGGCACTAAGTTGGGGAAAGATGCTTCACAGGCACTTGAATCCAGTCTTGGCTTCCTGATACTTGTACCTGTGTGATGTACATGTAGAAAGTACCCTTGTGGTTGTCATATGTTAGGTGTACAGCAAAAATCAGTTTATAATTGTAACTGTCAGGAGCAGGGACTTGTTGCTACCATGCCACAAGGCAAAATCAGGGGGAAATAGCAGGGAGGGAATCAGGCTCTTTCAGGCTCATTATGGGTACTTCATGGGTTCAGCCAACCATTGAAGTAAATTGCCATGATGGGTTGCCCTTACATCTGAACCCACCCAATGTGACCCTTTCTCCACACACAGATGTAGTCTTATGGAAAAATATATCAACCCTCACATCTGTTAAGCATTAAAAATAATAACCACAAAATTACATTTGCATTTAAGAACCATTGTCCATTTACTGTTCCTTGTATCTCTGCTACTGACTTCATCTCCTTCCCGTTGCTGTGGGGAGGAGGGGGGAGAGGAGAGGAGAGGAGAGGAGAGGAGAGGAGAGGAGAGGAGGAGCCCATGGAATGCTGCTTCATTCTCAGACCTCTGCTCAGAGCAGTGTGCCTAATCTAGCTGCACAGTATTCAGAACATGTACAGCACTCTAGAAGGAGGAGTGGTGTAGAGGGAGAGCATAACACAGACATCAACATGCAAAATACAAGCTTGTTTATTCCTTTGAATGCTTAAATACCCCTCTTTCATCCCCTGGCATCACTGACATCAATGTTTTGTAGACTGACCTAACTATTACCTATAAATAGGGATCTATAATCAGTATGAGAGTCTACCAGAATTAATGGGCTACTAATGTGAGAAAAGGTGATTCTGCATCTGCAAGGATCCTTAAGGGATGAGACACAAATGAAAACTTGTGCTCCTTCTTTGACATTTGTAGATGGTTTACTGGAGGGAAAACCCACCTTTGTATATTATATTATGTTCCATCAACATTCTCTTTGTTTTTATTTCAGAAGAGTCCTGCAGTATAATTTCAAGTGCTAAAGAATTAAATTTGTGGATTCTGCCCTCCAAAGTTATCTCTGACAGGTCCATAGAGCAAGTAGTTTGTGATCCTCACATAAACAGTCATGATTTTCATCCATGATTGCTGGTATTTCATGAAGGGATGTTTTAGTAAGCCACGTGTCTTTCTCCACATATATTAGTCAGATTCTGACCCCCTCCTGATGTGTAGAGAGGTGGGAGAAAGGACCAATCAGCCATTTCATTTATGCCAGGAGGGGAGAGTGTTAGACTAATACCCATTTGTTGAGATGGTGCTGTTTGCAAAGAAAAGAAATTGTTTGATATAAAGGACATTGAATAATTTATGCAATATTTAATAATGCAGTAAACCAGGGAGAGTTCAGCAAGACAAGCATGGCACTCTAAATTATTTGCCTGCCTTGCTTCTCTAAATAAACCCCACACACCTAAATGATATTAGAACAAACAGTAAACCCAGTGAGAAATGCTGTCTAATTTGAAAATGAAACAAAAAATACAGCAGGTAAATCAAGGGTGTAAGAATAAAAATATGATTTATGGACATATGCATTTAAATGAGAGTAGAATAAAGCTCAGCCAGGGAGCATAGCTTTACATTAACCAAAAGGGATATTTCTTGATCCAAGATCTGTAGCTTTCATTGGACCCTCGAAACTATTCCAACTGCAGAATAGCAAAAATCATAGGGAATACACATACTTAAACATGTTGCCTACAAGGTGCCTTGGGAACAATTATATTTTAGAACAACAAATTGCATCACAATGCTTACAACACTTTCCCAACATACTAGATCATGACTTTTTATTTTTCAAAGTGTCCTTAACATGCAAATTGAAATGCTGTTTAGCAGTAATATACACAAGCACAACATATTCCATGCGATCTTGTCAGGGATTTTTTCTCCCCTTCTCTATATATTTTACCCCTTTTATTCTGGTTCAAAACACAATAGAGGAGAAATTTAGCTTTTGCAGTGTGTATTTTTCAGAAAGGGAAAATGTTTCTGCATATTGTATTTAAATGGTTAGATCTCTGGAGTAAATTGTGTGGTGTGGGTTTTGAACAATATATACAAAATTATTCTAACAAAGCAAAAATTGGAATGTCACTAATATAAAGATCTCTCTCTCTCTCTCTCACACACACACACACGCGCGCGCGCGCGCACGGTGGGGGCAGGGGGGAAAGAACACATTAAAAAATAAATCAAAGCATTTCATCCTTTTCGGTTCCCAAGGAAAGATACAAAGGAGTACAGCAACCATGGGGCCATTGCATTAATCTTCTGCACAAGAAAAGTAATTCTCAAAGTGTTGCAGCAAGGACTACTACCCTATATGGAGTGAGAAATGCCAAATATCCAAGCTGGATTCCAAAAAGGAACAGGCACTAGAGACCATACTGCAACTATTTGTTTGTTACTGGAGCTTACCAAAGAATTTCATTAAAATATAGGTCTGTGCTTTATAGACTGCGGCAAAGCCTTTGACTGTGTGAATCAAGAAAAGATATGGAGGGTTCTGAAAGAAATGGGTGTACCTCAGCACTTGATTGTCCTGAAGTGCAACCCGCATTGTGAACAAGAAGCTACTGTTAGGATAGAATATGAAGAAACAGAAAGGCTTTTCATAGTCAAAGGTTTCAGACAAGGATGTATTTTAGCTTCCTATCTGTTTAAACTGTACACAGACTATATCATAAGGAAATCTGGACTAGAATAAGAGGAAGGAATACAAATTGTTTGAAGACCCATCACTAATTTAAGATACCCAGATGATACCATACTACTGCCAGAAAGGAGTGATGAATTGAAACAATTCCTGATGAAAGTGAAAAAAGAAAGTGCAAAAGCAGGACTGCAGCTGCATATGAAGAAAATAAAGATCACGTCTACAGAAGAATTATACAACTTTACTGTCAATGATGAAGAAATTGAAATTGTGAAAGATTTGGCATACCTTGGTTCAGCCATCAACTAAAATGGAGATTGTGGCCAAGAAAAGGGAGGGGGCACAGACATAAGGAAAGGCAGAAATGAAAGAACTAGAAAGTATTATCAAGTATAAGGAGCATCAACACAACTGCATTCTCAGGCAGTATGTATGTGTTTGAAAGCTGGGCACTGAAGAAAGCTTACAGGGAGAAAATTAATGCTTTTGATCCATGGTCCCAGAGGACAGTTTTACTAATACCCTGGACCAACCCAATGCCAAAAAGTGGGTCCTAGATCAAATCAAGGCAGAATTTCCCTGGAAGCAAAAGTGACAAGATTGAAGCTCTCATACTTTAGACACATCATGAGAAGGCTATACTCACTGAAGATGATAGTCATGCAAGCAAAAGCTGAAGCAGAAGAAGAAAGGAAGAGCAGATATGAAATGGACTGACTTCATAAAGGAAAGCACAGGCTTGGATTTCCAAGAGTTGGGCAGGGCTGTGACTGACAGGGCAGTTTGGCAGGCAGGCATCCATTCATAGGGTCACCAGAAGTTGGAGATGACTTGATGGAACATAACACTCAGTCTTCCAGCACAATTTCAATAATTTCATTCTTGCTTTCCTTGAATTCTGTATAAACATACTTTTATGCCTCTTCCAATTACAGAGTTGTATACAAACTGATTTTCAAAATATCATTGTATGTAAAGTTCTCTAATATGGTATAATTTATCTTAAATGCACGTGGAAGTAAACTGGAATCTTTCTTGAAATTAGATCTAGATTGAATCTAGATTGTTCTAGATTGATTTAAAAGGGCTTGAGGCTTCAATACCTGCATCCTGTTTTTGTTTATCTTTACCTGTGTCACAGGATTTTTAGTGCATGAAATGCCTGACAAACTTGTTTTACTTGATGCAAAAAGAGGACAAGAAAAAGTGCTATAGAAAGCAGTACAACTCTCTTTTTAGAAATGTTCCTGCAGCTTAAGCTGATTCTATATCAGATGGATACAATTGTGTTTCACAATGTGTTCATTCCATGCGATGCCAAATACAGAGTGGCATGCATATTCCAAGTTTTCCATGCCCGCAGGTTTGCAAGATTTCCTTTCTTAATTAATCATAACCTTCTCTGAAGAGTACTTTGCAAATTCTGTTCAATCCTAAACTAAGCAGCATTTGTCACATGGTTAATTCATGTATTGAAAAACACTGCCCCTGTGATGGATTTATTGATCTAATTAATTTACCAGATTTTCATTGCCTCAGCAGCCTGAATTGTCTCCTATTTGAATGGCACAAAAACCTGGAATAGATATTGGCCACATGGGATATGTCGCTACAGCTTACAGTTGTTACAGAAGCTGGATATTGTTTCTGTTTTTATCTGTTCCTTCCCATTACAGTAATGACAGAGTCATTTAATATTTAGTAGAATATTTTATGAGCAAAGTTGATAATGCAAAAAATAACAAATGGTTAATAATAATGAGCCCTGTTCTTCTGAAACTTAATCATGACTGTAATGAACTGACCAACTTATATAAATATGGCAATACATATGCAGGTGTTCCTTAGACTACTTAGAGCAACTGTTGTGTGGAATTCTACATATTTTGTACGTACCAAAGAAACAATTCTTGGTTACATCTTTTGAGCAATTAAATACTTTTGATTGGGTCTTTTAAAAGACAATTCTGAGAGCCAGTGTGGTGTAGTGGTTAAGAGCAATCTGGGTTCTAGTCCCCACTCAGCCATGGAACCAACTGGGTGACTTTGGGCCAGTCAGACTTTCAGCCCAACCTACCTCACAGGGTTGTTGTTGTGGGGATACAATGGAGGAAGAGATGTAAGCTGCCTTGAGTCCTTTGTGGGAAAAAGGCAGGATATAAATCAGTCAATCAATCAATCAATCAATAAATCTGGAAACAGAGAACTTTATACAGGGCTGGCATGATGGGTTGACACAGGTGAGCAGCTGTCCAAGGCCAATGCTTGCCCAGTCTCAATCTGCTGCCAGGGCCAGACTGTTCTTGTGGCAGCTGCTGCCCCTCTCTCTATCTCCTTGCCGTCTCCCAGAAAGGCAGTGTCTCGTTGGTTCAGATCACTACTACTCAAAATATAAGCTAAAAATTGTTTTGCTTGTTTGTTTCCAAAAGGTGCAACCTGGGCATTGTGGGCTTGTCCAGCCAGCTGCTGTGTATGGGACATCCCTTGGTTCACCAAGCAAAGAGAAGGCGAAAAGGAGAAGCAACTGCCACTGCAGCAGCGCAGTCCTAGCCAAGCCGTGACTACGCTGAGTCAGAGGTAGTCCCTTTCAGAGTTTTGGAATCTAGATGGCTGTTCACTCATGCCAAGGCTTGGTGCTGGGACTGGCGTGAATTCGCACCTTTTTCCTCTTGCCTCCCAACACCTAGGGATTTCTGTGAATTTCAGCTTTACCTTTTTCTCCACTCTTCACCTCTGCAATAATTGTTGCAGCACTGAAACAACCAGAAATCATGAATTTCCATAGCAAAAGCTCTACACTCTGCTGGTGCCCTTCCTTTCATCCCTTGCTCTCTTTGTCTGCCCCTCCTCACCTTCTGATGTCTTGCCAATTTTAAAATTGTAAGCTACGTGCAGAAAGGAATTATATATCTGTTACTGTTCGAACCCTATAAATTTCCATGCACAATATAAAAATATATGCACAGTATAAAAACAGAGTGTGTAATAAAAATATGTTCAGTGTGAAGAGCAGAAAAAGAGAAAGGTGAGGAACATGGGAAGGACAACAAAGATAGGCAAACAGGGAAATAAAAAATAGATGGGCATGTAGAAAAGAAAAAAGAAAAGAAAAGAAAAGAAAAGAAAAGAAAAGAAAAGAAAAGAGAAAAGAAAAGAAAAGAAAAGAAAAGAAGAAAAGAAAAAAGCTTTCCTACTGCTGGCCAGTCCTGTGCCTACATTAGTTGAAGATCACTGCTGCTGAGAGCAGAAATGAGTACCAGAAAACCGTGTTCCTGGTATATCCCCTGATAACTACAAGGAAAAAAAATCATTCTCCACAGCTATTTAAAATATCTATACCTTGCTGTTTGCTTTTCCAGGTTGGAAATGGTGTTCACGCACAAATCAACCCAGTGTTTCCACTGATAATTGAAACCAACTTATGAGTTTGAAAGACAGAGGGAGGGGGTTGTCACTCTAGGTTTCCCCTTTCCATCGACCATTACTTGCCAAAAAAAAAAAAAAAAAAATCCCTGGACCTGAAAGAAACTGCATGCATTGCATGAAGACAGTCCTGGGAATAGCTTTGTGTCAAGCAGCAGGCTGAAAGAGCAAGGCAAAGCCTGCAGATGGCTCCTTCCATTTTCAACCACTGCGGCGGGAGGAGGGATAAATGGAGCAGAAGCCTAGTGAGGCATGGCTAATCTGAGAGGACAGTTCAGGCTTGTTAGAGACCCATTGCTGATAATAAAATCTGAATCAAACCGCCAACAAGAATCCACTGGAGACTCTTGAGTTCTTTAATATTTAAAGTTATGGAAGCACTTGACACGGAGGTGGATCAAATATCACTCGTTTGCGTGCAAATACTTACTTAGGCAACCCACCGTAGCCCAGGCTGTGCAGAAACAGGCAGGAGGACACCCATGTAACAGCAACTAATTACCATGTTCCATTACTCTGGCCTAACTGTCACAATTGGCCCTGAGTGGTCACGGCTGATTTATTTCAATTAGTTTTCACAGGCTCGAAGTTATGACAAATTTATGTTTTGGCTGCAAGAAAGTGGTAGCAATCACGAAATCACCAAAACATCAAAACAGAAGGGAGTGCTGCCTGTTAACCTGCAGACTGCTCAATTCCCAGGGCTGAGCATCCAGCTTAGTTCAGCTCAGTGACTGCGCGGAGGCCGCACGCTGCTCACAGGCCACTTAATGCTCTCTGGTTGGCACTGAAATTGGAGGAGGTGGAGACCAGTGCAAGCCTCTGTTTTCCATAGCTGTTCGTTGCACTTTGGAACAGAAGGCCGCCTTCACTGGGTGGCAGGAGGGAAAATGTGTCTGCTTTAATGAAACAATTTGATGTGAAGAAGGCCTTGAAGGAACTGAGGCAGACAAACATAAGTCATCCTTTTGTTACTTCTAGAGCGCCAGATACTGGGAGCAAGCGGGGCTTCCTCAATTCTTCCATCTCTATAGGATGGATCCATATGAGATTGCCTGATCCTGCTCTTTGAGCATCAGGCATGTGGTGTCCCAGTCCCAAACATATTAGATGAAGATCTCCCTGCTCCCACCAGCCCAGAGCCCCAGGCACTTTCTCCCTGGCTACCTGGTCCAGGAAAAGCACCAGAAGAGCAGAGAGGGCAGCTTGGCATGTGCCCACTTCTCAGAGGGTGTCATCTCTTGATGGGCCAGCTCTGAGGTGTAATGAAGTCCTCCCCTTCATACAATGTAAAGACACAGTGACGAGCTGGGCTTCTCAGTACTGACACAAAGAGTGAGAGGGAGCCAAGCCAGCCCTCTGGCTTTGCCTGGAAGAGGAAGAGCAGGCTTGGAAACTTTACAGGGAGGGATTCAGTGCTGTGTGAGAACAGGGGTTACCATCTTGTACATGCTTACTGGGAGGCACCCACCTCACATAGAGGATATCTACCCTCTGCCTTAGAACCTGTGGCTGCTGAACCTGTGGTAGGAGGTGGATGTAGCCAGTGTATACCTGGGGGAACGCAAGCACTTAACACCGTCACACATTCTTTCAGTGCATGGCAGGGTTCAAGTGAACCCAAGTGAATGCTCTGCTTTCTCCCACAGTGGCAGCAGCCATCTCACCTAGTGGGTGGCCACTTTAGAATTGCCAAAATAGAGGACACACATTATCCACCAAAGAAAGCATGGATTTGCATAAAAAATTGCAAGCTGATCTTCATGAATAGACGGAAATATATAAATAACTGCTGTGGTTTAAATACACATGCAGTGCATTTCAACATGCTGTGGAATACTGTGGCCAGGCACTGCTTGCTTAGTCTGTCCAGATTTTGTTGAAGGGAAAGTTTAAAGCTCTTTCTTCTGATGGTTCCTTATATTCATACCAAGTTTGGCTACCCACCTGGCTATCAAGTACCTACATAATAAGTAGCTGAGGAGCACATACCACCTCCCAGTTGGGTAATTGTCAGCTACAATTTGCAAAGAGCAGAAAATTAAATAAAACAATTTTTGATGCACTGTCTCCAAGATCTGATTGGTGAGCATGGGTAAATCATTTCCCACCTGGAAGCTAAAGTTATCCATCAGTCACATCCTTTCCCTTTGCCTTCACGTGCCCATGCCTAACCTGTTTGCCTACCTTCCTTTATGGGAGCTTGTAGGAATTTCAAAATTGGAGATAAAAAACGCTGTCTGAGGCTTCAGATCACTTTGGGCTGGAGCTGCCTTGCATTTGGAGATAGTCTGAATATCTCCAAAGTGCCTCAAATCTGTGTTTTGTCTAAAGAGCTTCTGTAGACCTAGTAATTATTTTATTACTGAGTGCAATCAAAATTCCTTTAGCTAACATATCAATTGAACTACAATTACATTTTTCCAGCAACTGAAATATAACAGGTAGAGGACTGCACCAATGTGATTTTTCCACAGGATTTGAAATATTTCAGGCAAATGCAGAAAATGTTTTTTACAAACAAAATACATATCCTGTTCCAAAATCTTATTTTTATGGATGTTCAGGACTGACAACCCATTTAACAGCTTCTGACAAATAGGATGAGAACCCATCAAGGTGTACAAAGGGTTTACTATTGATTTTCATTGGAATATTCCAGCTTTAAAGTTTAAAATTGTGAAGTGCAATAACACATATATTTTAACAAGTGTTTTTCCTTACTGTCAATATTTTTTTTTAAGGTTGATGTTGATTTTATCCACTGTACTTGTTTCTGTCTTCCGTTGTTTGTTTTATCCTGTGGTTCTGTTATGGAGTTGTGGTTTTGAATGTTCTAAGTCACCCTAACTAATGTGTATGTGTCTCATGCACAAGATAAAATTTCTTGCATAAAAATAAATAAATGCTGAACACATTTTTCAAACAGTCATAATCAGCAACAGCTTCCTATTGAGTGGTCACTCAGGTAAACTTGGGTTTTCCTCTGTGTGTTGCATGGAATACTCTCACTGAAGTGAAGATGGTTATGATTCTATTCATTTCACATAAAGTAATATTAACAACAGGGAGGAGGTAAATACACATATGCTTTTTTCATTCCATTCATTATCAATGGAGTTTTATTATTATTTCATCCTATCACACAGAATTCTCACTACTGATAAGACACTGGAGTTGCCTGATAAAGCATTGGAGTCCCATGCTTAATTTGTGGACAGAGGCAATCAATTGTATTGACTGACCTAGTTCATCATTAACTGACCTTAATGGCATAATTAGATGCCCAATGCATTTAAACAAACAACAAAAAACCTCTGGGCTCATTTTAAAGATTGCTAAATATCATTGGCTCTCCAGAGTTGTTGTTTTCACATTGCTAGCAATGTGGATTCTAGCAATAAGAAAGCGGAGTATCAGTTTACCATAACAACAGTTTCTTGCCATGGAAAAGGAAGGATACTAGGACCGTAGCATGACTAATGATGCTACACCAAACCTTTCAAAATGAAATTTAGAGTTATACTTACTAGCAGGGAGGGGAATTGCATATGGAATAGGAAAACTGTCTGAAACACAGAGAAGGAAAACAGGAGTGCTTAGCCTCGGGGTAAATGCAGAACTAAGGTTAAAAGAAGACTAAGCTCAGCTGCAGCAGGACTTTACCAAGCAGAATTTATGGAAGTGGGCATATAGAAAAAGAGCACTCAAAGCTGCAAGTCCTAGAACAGTGCAGAATCATGTGGAATTTGGAAGTGCAAGAACATGCAGTTCATAGGACAAAGGGGGTCTTTGAGGTAGCTTGGGTTTGCGTATTCATATCAGTGCTTTAAACTGAATCTAGATGTGAATAGTTAACCAAGCTCTCCGTTCCAACTCTGTGAATCCAAAACAGTTTGGGATGTTTCACACCACATGCACACACAGGGGTATCCCTGAGAACTTTATGTCATATGGTTATGAAAACACAGAAAGTGAAGGAGAAGAAAAATTTTGTATCAGTTAGATAGCCTGATAGATTTTACGTTTGTGTTACAGCCCAATTGAAGCTGCAGGGACAACAAATAAAAATGATGTAAGCCACATGTGAAAAAATCTGTCTTTCATCTCTCTGAATAAAATGATTACAGTCCAGAAGATGAAATTGATCCTTACCTATAGCTTTGAATTCAGCTGTGTTCATTGATTTACAGTACAAATTTGGATATTCAGAGGAAATGAATGCTCCAGTTCAAACAACACTGTCTAATAAGAAATAGTTATAGATGATCAAGGGGCTGGAGAAATTTCCCTGTGTGGAAAGGGCACAACATGTGGGGCTGTTTATCTTGGGGAGGGGGATGTGAATAAGGGGAGGCATGATAGAAAAATACCAAATTATGAATTTTATGGAGAAAGTGGAAAGTGGTGGATTTATTTTCCTTTTCTTATAATACTCGAAGTCAGGCATCCCATGAACCTGGGAGATTCAGGCTGGATAAAAGGAAGTATTCACACTAGGGAACTATGGAATTCACTAGCACAGACCACAGTGGTAACCACCTATTCGAATGGCTTTAAAGTGTGGTTGGCCAAATCCACGGGGATCAGTCAGTGGACACTGGTCCTGAGAGCTATAGGTGACATCGACTGTTGAAGACAGTGTGCCTCTGTGTGTACCAGTAGCTGAAGAGCACACATGTGAGAAGGCTACTACATCCTGTTGGCCACTAACAGAATGCCAGACCAGAAAGGCCTTTGGTTTGATTTAGCATGGCCCTTCTTATGTAAGGAAAATTTTGCACAGTGATGAATATTGTGAGAAACAATGCAAAAGAATATGAGTAAGTGATATAGAGGAACACTTGCATGTGAACTTGAAAAGACCATCCCTTCCAGATGTTATGCACAGGATGTGTTAGATCTGTTAGAATTACTGAGAAGGGTGCATAATGTGTTCCAGAGATTCTGGCAAAAGAAAGATGAGGCAAAGATGCCCTGAAAACAAACACAGTTAATAGAAATCAGCTATGAAAACTCTGCCAGCAACTAGAATTCAGCACAGCAAGCTATGCCATAGTCAGTAATCCAATTCTATTGGATGTTCATCTTGTTATCACTGAGAAGAAGCACAAAAGCTGTGAACAGTAGTCAGTTCTGGAAAGCTCTCTGAACATGATCAGCAATCCATGAGCAAACAACTGTGCTCTCTCCAGTTCGGGTAATCACATTTTTAAAATGGTCCCAGTAAAAGGGAAAGGTTTTGAAAGAAGGCATATCAAAATGATAGAAAACCCTGTGCGAATTTACTTGCTACCTACATGTTACTGCATTTTAAATCTTTGCATGGCTTTATTTTTGTTTTTTGTTTATGCTACAATTAGCATTTTAAATTTGTATATGACGTTAATGTTCTGGACTGCACAGGCAACTTCAACTATTGGACAGTATATATGTAACTGACAATTTAATAAATTAGGATAGCCTGAAGAAAGTGCATAGAAGTCTGGAGAAGGTAACGTTTGGTGGACAGAAAAAGAGAATCTAGCATTTGTGAAGGATCCCTGACAGAAGAAGGAAACAATTATTCATCCTGTCCAGGAAGCATAGGACAAGAAGCAGTAATTTCAAAACTATAGAAGTCTAAGTTTTAAAGGAAGCATATAGTTCTAACTACCTATCTAAATCTAAATTTGGAAACATCTTCCTTCAATGCCTTCAGTTATACAGGTAAGATTTGTCAGATATCAGCCAGGGGGCTTTAGGTATAGGCTGTTTTGTTTCAGGGCATCAGCTTAGGAAGAAATATTGGATTAGATTGAAGATTCATTAAATTTTACAGAATTGTGGGCAGTTCTTCTATTTGCTTGACCTCTGTGGACCACCACTTTTCCTTAGATTATAGCCTCCCCATAGGAAACTACTTAATTTAAAATTTGTATTTTTCTGTATCAATGTTGTAAGACATACAACTGCAACATGCTCATTGTGGGGCTGCCTGTGAAGATTGTTCAGAAGCTTCATCTTGTGCAAAATACAGCCACCAGATTGATAGTAGGGACCAGAAGTTCTGAAAATATAGCACTGATTCTGGCCTCCTTGCATTGTCTACTGGTATGTTTATGAGCTCTGTTCAAAGTGTTGGGGGTTATTTTGCTTGTTTTCATTATATGGCTGGGGACTGGCACACCTGCCACAGCATTTCCCTGAGCATGACTCCACCTGTACATTGTAATCATCATCTGAAGCCCTTCTCCAAGGACCTACTTGGAGGAGGGTTCAGAAGATGGCAACTTTTAGTGGTGGAATGTGGAATGCTCTTCCCAGCAAGGTCTGCCTGCTGGCAATATTGTCATCTCTTCGTTACCAAGTTAAGACCTTCCCAGGCATTTGAGAGCGTATAGTAAGACTTTGTTTCTTTATTTGTTTATTTAAAACATTTGTATGCCACTCAATTGTGCCACAGCACCTCTAGGCAGCTCACAAATGGAACTGGGATTTTATTGTTGAACATTTAAAATAGTTTTTATATTTTCATATGTTAATCATATTTGCATTTTTTACAATGTTATCTTGTAAACCATCTAGAGAACTTTAACTATTAGGCAGTATAGGAAAGTAGGAAATTAAATGGATGCATTTGATGCATTGTTGTAATAAATGACTTCGGCTTAAGCACAGCACAGCACAGCACAAATCTGTGTTCAATATGCAACTTTTTCTAGAATACCTGCCCATCACAAAGCTGTTTGGGCACTGTTTTCTCATCTTATTAACTAAGCTATTCAAAGCCATTCTTCTGTTTGTGATCAAATTATTGAGCTTTTCAATAATGATTTTACACTGTTCATTACTTTAGCTGCCACCTTGACACAATAAATAAGAATGATGGCACTGCAGTGAAAGTTCCAAGAGTATTTAACAAATATGTAGAAACTATATTGGCTCCCCTTCCAATTTCAGTAAGCCAGGTAAGGAGGGAGGAGCTCTGCTGGGTCAAAGACCAAGGGCCCATTCATTTCAAGAGTGGCCAACTAGACACCTTAAAGAAGCAGGGTGTGAGGGAAATAGCTTTCTTCACTATTGGGCTCCAACAGCTAATATTATGCAGTAAGCTGCATGGCAGTCCTCTGAGTCTGGAGTCTTCTTATAGCAATCACCACTAAGAGCCATCAGTCGAGCTGACTATGGCTGCTGTGTTAAAAGGGTCAAATATAATTTCTTCTTGAGAAAAAGTTGACCCTTTCAGTGTGCCACAAAACAAGCAAAATTCAACATTTTTAGAACTCCATAATACTAAAACGGTTGATTACCTCTACTGTCACTGCATCTCTCCCACCCTTCCTGCTGCTCATCATCATTTCCCCATCCTCCATGCTGCTGAATTCAGTGGCACAGGAATGGCAGGGGCTAAACAAGGGAAGGTGGGGGCTACAGCCAGCCTCTGGGCCACACATTCTCCACCTTTCTGAAGATCAGTCCATGATGGGCAAGAGATGCCTGTTTGCAAACACAGGGCCAAAACGGAAATTATTTTCTTAGTACAGAATTATAGAGGACTGGCTAAAACACTGAAAGTACAGGAGACTGAAGATTTCTATCCAAAGCAACCTCTACAAAGTTATCTGCAAAGGATAATGCTTGTCTTTTCCCAAAATGACTAGAATTCTAAGCCATGGATTCAAAAACCTTCAGAATTAATAAATGAAGGGATTTTTTTACAATTAAATGGAAGTCCTAAAAATTCTTCCATTCTTTCAGAATGTGCTGTGGCATCAGGCTGAAGACCAATCTAATCAAATTTCTGACTATACTGAATGGCAAATTCTTCTGTTGGTGGAAAGACAGGAGTGCATGCAACATCCAGTCAACTTAAGGAATATATTGTAACAAGATGTGATGACTGTATATAGAATGCATCTCTATATAGTAGAAGATATCTGTCAAAGGCTATTATCCATACCAGAGAAGACCTTCTATGTGCTGAGGAAGAAGCAAAACCTGGGGTGGGGGGTGGGGGGGTGCATGTATGGGCAACAGGCTGACTATTGCCATCATACCAAGCACATGAATGTCCAGGGGTTGAGATCCCCTCTGTGGCTGAATCAATGACAGGGGCATTTGACCTCTTTCAGTCCAAAGGCCAAATTCCATTTTCCAGTGCTGAAGGCAAAAGGGAAGGGTTAGAAGTATCCATCTCTTAAGAAGTTGCAACCTCTTAAGCTTTTGCTGCTGGTAACTAAGCCTAAAGAGAGTCCCTTCAATGGTTTAGAACTGGAGGTGGGGGCAAATGAATGCCCAAAATCTGGGAAACTATCAAACAAGAGATAGTTCTAAGAAAAGGGCAGAAACTAAAGAAATGGTCATGGCCTTCTGTGAAGCCTCAGAGGACTGGATTTGACATCCAGGACTGCAGTTCAGCATACATGGACTAAATATAGGGCTATTCTTCTCATATTCTTTGAGCATGTATTAAAAGCAAGCACATTTGCATAAAATGTTAGGTACAGTGTCAACTGCCTTGTGGCTTTCCCAGCAAAGAACAACATGCTACTCTCTTGAAAGGACCCACTCCTGGATATTTCCTGTAAAATACCACATGTGTTACTATACCCACCTCACAGGTAACATGTTACACAAACATTTCCCTATTGGAAATGGTTATTCAGAGATTATACCCACAAAGGAAAATGTTACATCAGAAGTGGCCCTGAATTAAAGATTTCATCTATGACCTGTCATATAATTTTGAGGAAATGTTAAGGAACACATTTAACACATGTTGTATTCTAAGGTCAAATTTCAGCTCCTTGGAAGAGAATGCAATAGAAACACATAGAAATGGTTCCCAGAATAAGGATAAATTTAAGCACATGATCACATTGTTTCACAGCCAGGGCCTTTCTAAATAATGATGTGCAAACACTCCTAGCAATATCCATACAACTCCAAGGGAGCCTATGGAGAAAGGCATGCATGTGGCATAGTGACTCTGGGTCTCGGTCACATGTTCAAAACTCATTAAAAATCATTCATATTCATTATTGATAGAGATACTGAAAAAAACTTAATTCAGATGGTGGAGGCAGGGGAAAAGTTAATATATTACCCCTCATCATTACTGTATAGCAACTCAAGTCCATAATGGAGCATTCAAACAACAATATCATTACTAACATTATCCTTATCCTTTTTATTATTGCTGTTGTTTTTGTTGGTGTTGTTGCCACAGATCAAAAGCAACCTGCAAACAATAACAATTATTATACATGCGAAGACAATACATAATTTTGGAAATAAGTTCATCTGGCCAATGAGTTACAACAAAGGATGGCCAATCCATGACTCAGATAACATCAGGATCCATTAAGAGACTTTTGTTTAACTGTTTGCAGTGGACAGGATTAAAAGATTCACTTGGCTCTTCAGTGTGGAGAAAATACAAGTATTTGAAGAATTTAAGACCATTATTTGTCCATCCCTGCAAAACAACTATTATTGGGAACGATAAGTAGCAGTCTAAGATTCAGATGTGATGGTGGTGGTCCCATTTGGTTAATCTTGGGTTGCCCCATTTATATTTGCCATCTTTGTAGTAAAAAGTGTACACAGATAAGGAAGCCTCAGTCTGGAGTGATTCAGTCCCCCACAATCCACTTTCCCCTGCTTCCAGATGGGTTCTGCTAGCAGAAGTTATCTTAGCGAATGGGATAAGGGAAAAGATGTTTCATACATGCTAATTAATTTATTTCATGTATGTTCTCACTTCCCTTCAAGGTCAAGGTGGTTTATATGGCTAACCCTAATTATAATAACCCTCATAATAACTCTGAGAGGTAGGTTAGGGTAAGGGTGAGTAACTAGCCCAGGGGCCACCCAATTTGCTTCATAGCCAAGTAGAGATTTGAATGCAACTCCAGTACTTAGATCACTAGACCTATGCTATCTCTTTGACACCATAGGACAGTATCCAATCTGGCAACAGGCTGTAGGGGTACTGAAGAAAACCATCACATCACAGAATGCTATTGGTATTGTACCACCGGTGCTAGTAATATACATTGGTGCTACTGCTGAAATGGATAGCTCATAAAGTATGGAAAGAGACAGTTCAGTGTCCTACCCCTTCAATTGCTCCTCTTGCCCCGGTTTCTGAAGACTAACAGGTTGGTCAGCATTGTATGTAGTTATTTCTTCCAGCAAGCTTAGAAAATAAATGCTGAAGCAACTTTTCATTTAGATGCTGGGGAAGCCCATGTCTCAGAGTTCTCCAGCTCCATGTGCTGTCCTGCATGGACTGGTGTATGTGCACATTAACACAGGTCAGTTGTTAAGCGAAGAGAAGCGAGTGGGATGCAGAGCAGAGGGAAACAGACTAATCCTGTTTCTGGTTTTTTAAATGGTTCATTAAATAGCTTGTTTATTTTATTCAGAGGAGAAATTATTGTATAACCGCACCACGTGAATGTGATATATAATAAGTTCCAGCACACATATTGTAAAGAGAAAAAAGCAAGAAATCTCCCTACAACCATCAAAACAATCCCCACATAACAACAAGAGACATTTCATACAGGTCATAGAAGATGTGGCTGAGAGGAAAGCCCTCAAAAACATGGGGAAAATAATTAAAGAAGTCTAAAATGTGAATCCCTCCCTATTTCCTTTCAACTGAATGAGCTAGCATGCAAGTCTTTGTGTTTTTCAGTGAGTATTAATTTTCAGGACTGTGAGAAGAGGAAGGCCTTGAGGGCAAACTTGAAAAAGATTAGTCTAATTCAAGCCCCATATACAGAAAAGATAGTTTTATCTGTTGGCTTGAAAGAGAACTTTAAAGACGCTGTGATATGAAGCGGAATTATCACCGCTATTAATTGCACAGGCATATTAAAGAGACCCTGGAAAGTGACCTCCTCTAATACGAAGAATGCATGTAGAAAAATATGTCTTAATCTTCTTTACTACGTTTAGATAAATGTCAAGTGTATCTATCACCTCAATTAACCATAGGAAAAAAAGCTGTCAAAATCTAATTCTTTTTTTTGACAAGGCGTTTATTCTGAAACCAGCAGAGGGAGAAACAGGCAGTTGTATTAGAAAGAGATGAGTGTCAAAGGTTTCCAAGACACATGGTGAGTTTTCCATGTGCAAAATGCTGATTAGAACCATGGTAAATTGGTGCTAGTGTGTTTGGGGTTTGTTGCCTAAGCTACAGTAAGACCAGGGGGTGTGGGGGATGACATGTTCTGTGGTATGGTTTACTTTAGTGTCGAGGTTAGGTGATGGAAAGAATGTTTTTCAACTACAGCACCGTGCAAAATGTGAAAGAGCTGATGAAATGAAAGAACTTTAAACTGCAGGGACATTAAAGACTATTTCAAGGAATATTGTGGAACATATTTATATTGTAGATAGTTATTTATACTTTGATTTTTTTTGTTTGTTTGTTTTTGGCAAATAGAATTGAATCCTTTTATTTGTTATTTTCAGTGTTCCGTCAACTTGGAACTAACAAGCATATTGAAATAAATTCCTTAGAGTCTGATTCACACAAAAAGTTTGCCTAGATTCCCTTTCCTGCTTGGAAAAAAACTCCACAAAAGCTGCACTACCACCTACAGTCTGCTCAGGGCTCGTTATACAAGCATATTGATTCTGTCTCTTAAAAAGGCAGAAAACCAGCTGAGGCCTTATGGTATATCCTGCCATCATCTCACTCAAGTAGAGTATATATATCCATGTACCAAGGTGTTCAAAAGATGATCCAGATTAGCCAAGGGAATGGCTGCATAGAATTTTGTTGGGATTCAATAGTCCTAGACAGCGGGATCAGGGATAGGCATGAGATCATTATGGCAGAATGGCTATGAATGATATAAAATGTTATGGGAGCAGTCTCAGATTTTCAGTAGAAGAACTGTTAATATATGTCTCAGAAATGCAGTTGTAAGGGCATGGTACAATCTAGCCATGGCTGTGAGAGCTGGTGAAATGTCTGGGTGCAGGTAGCATATACAGTCTGTGCAGAGCTATTTTCCCATCCTCCTGTTAATACGGAGTGGGATTCCAATGAAGAGCTGCGACTATGACCACCTTGAGGGATGGTAGAGGGTTTGTGCTTTGGTTTGTCACAGATAACTTGTGTGATACCAATTTGCTACATCCTCATTCTACCCACATTTCTAAAGAATATCCCAACTCCAAATGTGCATACTTGCCTTCCTGCTTTGTGGTGTGTGTGTGCACACATACTATATATAGAGAGATAGCTGCTTAGGGCATCTCCATATTGAGGGGGAAAGCAGGCTCTATACCCTAGATTGAATGACTAGTCAAAAGTTGTTCTTGTTGGCTGCCCCTCAGTTTTGCAATGCACCAGGACCAGACAAGACTTTTTGTCATCTGAGATGGACAGGAAATACCATTTTGTCATCTGAGATGGGCAGGTTTCCACCCACACCTGTGCTGCCTCTTTCCCAAAATGGTGCACTAGCCTACACCTGCATCTCCAATTATGGCTGCTCAAAGGCTGCTCTGCCTTTGAATATATGTTGCTGCTGCTGCTCCTGCTGCTATTGTTGCCACTGCAGGGTCGAAGCAATGCAGCTGCTCCTACAGTTTCTCTAGTGCCATTCCGCCCTCATGCTTGGGGAAGGATCCTGTGCTGTGATGGAGAGTCCTATCTCAAAGTAAGGTTTTGAGATGGCTAGATGAGATGACCTCTTACTTTCACCAGGTGAGATGACCTCTTGCTTTCACCAGTCCATTACTTGCTAAAACTTATTTCTATTAGGCTATCTTTTTCTCATTAAGAACATCTGTGTTGCTTCATCTCCTTCAGATTCTTAACTCCTCAAAACTGTTTCAATAAAAGTCCTCATATACCTAACACCTATTCACTCTCAAATATACCATTCAAAAGTCATATAGCCCAAAAAGCATGGAGATGCTATACATACAAAGCATGGTTTTTCCCATGGACCTCTGGCCATTCCCCTAAAAATTTAAGGCCATGATGTAGGAATGAGCCACAAAAAAGGTCTGTACTTTTATACACCTCCATATTTATGAGGGATGTAATCTATTTTAAATAGAAAGCTATGATTCTCAGGAGTAAAAATGACAGAACAGGCACTCAGCTTGTTGTAATGTTTTCTCCATGCATATAGAGTAACAGAAGACCAACATCTGTGGCTAAAGATTCAAGCAAACAAGCCCAGCTTCATGCAGATCCACAAGATGAAACACTATCCACTCAGCCATCTAACCACTGATGGAGGGTGGGAGAAGCCGTGCACCACCCCCAGCCCTCTGTTTCAGATTTATTTCTCTGGGACAGATGCTACCATCCTTCTTCCTCCAATGCCACCGGAGCAACACTGCATACTGACATACTGAAACAAAGGACTTGTGGATGAATATGGCAGCCACTCATGGCAACACCATTGCCTCTTATAGTCAAAAGCAATTAACTTCAGAAGCAATAGTGGAGAAGTCCACATGTCCTTACCCTACCCAGCCCATTGTCATTGTGAAATGCCACTGCAGGTATGGCCCACTGCAGGAGTGACTGTAAGAGGCAGGATTTCCTAGGAGCTAGGCTGTCACTACACAACAAAAGTGCACAAGCCCTCCTAGGTTCTATGAAGGCAGTGCAGAACTCTCTTACTTGGCACTCACCATTCATCTCTGCCCTGATCTTTTAACTTTCCTCCCCACCTTGATCAGTGTTGTCTCTTGCTCCCAGACACAAATGGGGAATTAACATTGATTAAAGGTTGCCAGGGCTCTCCAAATTGGACTGCTGCCCTAGAAGAGCTCCCTCACTTTTAGCAGAACAGCTAATACAAAATCAACAGACAAAGTTTGCCCATCAACAAAACTTGCCTCCATAGGCCTGTTTGCACGGTCTGAAGCTATTTGGCTCTCCAGCTGCATAGACTAGTCCGAAGCTCTAGAATTTTTCAGACATAACCTGAGAAGAAGATGAACTGTGCTGAGGAGAGCAGGAATCTACCCCACCTAAACCTTTCATACCCATTTTATCAGTTTGGCACAATAATTCAGGTTTTTAAGTTTTGAGCTTGCTGTGGGTTGGGGCACAGCTGTATTCATTGTGTTAACTGGCATTTTATTATTTTATGACTCCTGGAACCGGCTCGGAGTACACAAAAATGGAAAGGCGGTATATAAATGTTTTAAATAAATAAATAAAATTACTATAAATGATGACAGCTACTAACCTAAGTATTTTTAGACAAACAATTCCCAATATGCTGCACACAGCATAGCTAACAGGTGGGTTACTAGGAGTTCTAGGACTTTTTTCTGTCGAACCAAGTAGGCTTGTGCCCCAAATGTCAGAGTGCCAAACCTCTACCTGAGGTGGGGTTGAGGCTAGAAGAATAATTTGTGCTTGTAATGTTGCTATAGTAGTCCTGAAGTATATGTAAAACTGAACATTACCACAACATGTGTTTTTAAATTATGCTGCCTTTTTCACCTTCATCTGGAAAATATATTTTTAAAAGCCTTTGACTCTCTCCTTCCTTTATCGAAAATTCTTTGTCTGATCTCTGAAATGGCAACCATCTCGAATCCAAGTTCCAAAAAATGGTATGGCCTATCAGAAGGCCTTTGAGATACAACACACATTCCCTTTCTTAATACCCAATCTAATATAACTATCTCACATTCTGACCACTGTTAGTCACACTTCTTTTTCTTAACCAGAGTGTAATTACACCTTAGAAGGATATAACTCTGCATAGCATTTCACTTTAGCTTCCTAGTTCAACATAAGCCAAAACAAAATAATCTACCAAAAACATTCTGTTTGTCTCTCTGTTTACCCCACTGGATCCTAGAATGGAAAATCTTAGAGAGCGAGAAAGATGCTATCAGGATTAGCAAAGCAGTAAAACCTTACAGTGGACAGGGAATCATTAAAATGTGTATAAATATTTGCAAGCACTGGAGAAAGCAGATGTGCAGTCAAGTAATCCAGGCATTGTGTACTGGCTTTTAGAAGAAACCAGCACTGGTCAAAGCCACAGCACAATTAATCAAGGGGAATGCTTTAATCAGGATACAGCTACCAAACTGTACAACATTCTGGATTTATTACAAAAATATGATCAAGGAAAGATGCTTATTTCACAGCATGAATGCCAGTCCCTAAATAAAAGATAAAGGCACATATCTTTCACCAAAACCCATATTTAGAAAGGAATAGGATGCAAGACACTTGCCAGAGCAAAGACAAAAGCATAAGCAGACAAATCCAGCTCACTTGGCATGATGATGCACACTTAAGATGCAGATCAGCCTTGTTACATGGCTGGACCTAATTTCAAGGAAATATCCTCAGTTCTTGTCTTTGTTCATAAATATTCAAAATGTTGCACTCTCCCACAGTTGTGTAACTTTTCCAGTAACTGTTCACATTATTTCCAGTAAATTCCATATAAGTCTGTGGGTTTGAAAGAAAACAAACACAGAATGGATTGCATGAATTATTTTGTTAATTTTTTATAAACAGCATGGCTGGCACTAGCTTACATATACTGTTACTGGAGATGGGTTCTATGAGGTCTCATGCTCAGAAGTGTGGCTAATCCATAGGTCTACAGAGGGAAAATGAAATGCAACAAGAGCAATGGCAAAGGGACAAAGACAAAAGGTGACATGATTTGCACCCAGGCAAAAGAAGCCAAACACATAGTTACAAAATGGGAGATATATGGCTCAACAGCACTACAAGTGAGAAAAAGCTCAGAACAATGTTGACTCATTGTTGAATATGAGTCAACAAGTGTGATCAGATTACAAAAAAAGGAAATGTTATTTAGGGCTGCATTAATAGAAGTATTAAATCACACAATGAGCCAGCTCCCCTCTACGCAGCTCTGGTCAGGGCTCATCAGGATTACTGAGGGGCACCACAACTTAAGATAGATGCCAACAAATTGGAAATGGTTCAGAGAAGGGCAACAGAAATACTAAGGTAATGGAAACAAAGCCCTATTAGGAGAGATTGAGAGAACTGGGCAGGTTTAGTCTTGAGAAGACTGATGAGAGAGATGATTTCACTCCTCAAATGCATGGAAGGTTGCCACAGAGGATGACCAGGATCTCTTCTCAATATTCGCAGAGCACAAGACATGGGATAATGGACTCAAGTAACAGGAACTCAGATTCCGACTGAACATCTGGAAAAGATTTTGTGACTGTTACAGTAATACAACAATGGAACCCATTACCTAGGGAGGCAATAGGCTCTTCCACACTAGCTGCATTCAAGATGCAGCTGGACAGCCATTTTTAGGGATGCTTTAACTTGGAATCAAGCATTAAGCAGGGGGTTGTACTATTTATGATTCTGTGATTCCATTGTCCAACTCCAAAGCATCAAACCAATGGGTAACTTTGCATAACTTGATGGGTAACTTTAAGCCACAGTTCAAGGAAACAGGAAAGGACAGGGAGCACATATTGCCTCTGGGAACTGCCACTTCAAGATGGCCCATCAGGAAAGGCAAGGAGCATCTGGAGCTACTGCATCCAGGGGCACTAGGTGCCTTGAAAAGGCAGCTCACATGACAAAATTGAGAGGTGCATGGAACCTCTTTGAAATAAGAAGTTGGGGAAAAGATCTGTGGGAAGGAGGAAATCTTGGTGGAGCCATGCATGGGCCAAACAGGGGCAGCTCACAGGCCTTATCCTGCCTACCGATACCCCACAAGTATCAGTAGAATCCCTTGCATTGCTGTTTAAATTATCTATACAGAAGTGACAGTTGCTTAAAGCCTCCAGTTAGCCATTGCTTTAAGGCCTCTTGTTGGGAAAGGTGAGGGGCATATGGAGCTGGTTTCACCAGTAATATACCTATGGCATTTGCCTCTATGAATATAATGGATCAAAACTACATTGTGGCAGTACTACATTGTAGTACTGTTAGCAGCAGAACCATTGGATCATGCTGTTATTCAGACTGAAGAAACTGGTTCTGTGCTGAATCAGCAAATAAGCGCACAGTGAACCATACTTTCCCAAGTCTGGCAGGAGCGTATAATTCACTGCTTTATTAGCATTTGTGGCCTTTTTGGACCACAATGCAGTGATGAACGGTATTCGCTTTCTTGGGAGCAGAGAACTACTTAAGTGCTTATGTAGCTCCTGGCTCCTATATTCAGTCAGAAGCTGTTTGACAAACTGGACACATCATAATTTACTCTTTGCTCCTGCATTAGATACCTGCCTGGAGATATAAAATAGATTAAGCAGGCAGGAAAATGTTAAGAATGTTTTGGTCACTCAGAAATAGAAGTGATGTTCTTCTGGCTGCAGCTCCTTCCCATATTTAATTATGTATGTGCTGTGATATATCTTGGGGAGGTGGCAGCATTCAGACACAGATTAATGACTGCTGAGGAACCCCTGTGTATTGTATAGTGAAGCTTGTAGGCACACAGAGAGAAGGAGCTCTGCCTTCTTCCACAACTGCTCCAAGGCATGTTCAATTAGCTTTGCCTGCCAATACAAAGAAGTATGATGTATGGATAAGGGCAGGGTTCTCTGATGATATCAGTGTCCTCAAGGAAATGAACATGAGCTAATTCGCTCTTCCAAGATCAATGCCAGTGTACCCAACTCCACCAACATTTGATTCCACATTTTGCTGCCTCAACTGAACCTGGGACATAGGAGGTGGGAGTGACTAGTCTTGATTTCCCGTCAACATATTATGCTGATAAGAAACTGAAACTAGATTTGTCCATTTCTGTAAAGATGTATTGATTGACTGATTAATTAGATATACTCCACCTTTCTTCTCAACCCAATGATGTAGCCTGAGCTGAGGTCACACAGTGAATTCAGCTTGATGAGTTCCCTAGAGGTTGGTAAGTCAGACGTTACCCCAAATCTTCCAAAAACTAAACTGCAAGATCTTGTGGACTTTTTTTTTTTTTTTTTGAGAAAATTGGAGTGGGTAGTAAAGATTATACTGCTCATCTCTTCTTCTCAAAAACTGCCCCCAAGTGTAAAACAGCTCAACATGCTTTCTCCTTTATTTTCTTAAACTGGTGTCAGCAGGCTTGCTAGAGAGACCTGCATCTCCCATAACCCCCTCACACATGGCCAGCTCAACAGGGCAAGAGAACAGAAGGAAGGAAGACATAAATCTACCACCTCCCCCTTCCCCACATCCTGATGATTTAAGTTAAGGAAAGGGGAGGAGAGTGCATTGGAGGCAGGTGGATTTTAGAAATGCAGGAGGATAATGGAGACAGAGAGAAATGGAGAACTCTTCTCCAGCTTTGATAGCAGTATGAACCAAAGAAAAGTTAAGAACTTCTAAATTCTGCATCTCATTTCAAGGCTGGCTCTGTCAGCCCCTGAAGTTCTTTTCTGTGTTTAGCTTAGGAAAACCATTGCTAGCAATGCTTTATGGATGAGCAGGAATGTGTAAAACAGCTTAACTGAATACATACTGTGTTAGTCTCATTAGAACTGGGTTTACATTATGATTAGAAAATGAGAGCTCCCAATGAACTCAGCAAAGCTTTGACTTCCCAATATTGCAGGGTAATAATGTCTCCTGTGGCCTTCTAAATGCAGTCACTACTGTAACTGCCACAAAATAATAAGGGGGGCAGATCCTCCATCATCTCAACTTACCTGCCACAAAACTGGGCAGTGCTTCTGATGTTACCTCCATGCATAACTAGTTACATGAAGGGACACATGGGGAGAAAGTGGGTAAATGCATGGAAGAACTGGATAGTCATGGCAAAAGTGTTTGTTATGATTTAACAAACATTATTCTGGGGATGGAGTGACTAGGGAGCATTGCAGAGATACAGGGACACTCAGAAGGGTGAAGAGGGATAACCCACCTCAAAACCTCAGGAGACCCATCAGGATGAGGCTGCTGTGGTTCTTGGGAGTGATAGCATAAGGAAGAATATTTTGTTTATAGAAGATGCTGGGATGCAAGGTCAGCAGGAGGATGGCATGGGGTGTATGGAAATTATGTTGCTAGCAACATCATAATAACCATGGAAACTGGGCAGGATTGTTAGCTGTGACATGTAAACTCAGCCAATTAAGGGAGGTCCAAATTAAGCATGACTTTCATTCTCTTTCTAGACCAATGAGAGTCAAGAAGTGAAGAGAACAGACACCATATAAAAACATTCTGCCAAAGGATGAAGCTACAGATTTGTTTTAAATAGTACCAAGGTGCAAACATCCTTTAGGGGTGAAGCTATAGCAAACAATGGGCCAGCTCAGAGTATTTTGTTTTCCAAGGCAAAGGACAAGATGGTACCACCTCCCCATTCCATGTTTGGGATCTGGTGGGCAGTTGACTCTTACCTCAACATTGGTAATGGGATAGTATTGTTCATCACATCTGTGGGAGTAGGCTATCTGATCACTGTGTTCCTCAGAAGAGAGAAACTACTGGAGAACTCTGGATATTGCCACCACTGCCCCTCAGTATTGGTCACCTAAAATTATTGCTACACTCTGCTGAACAGTAGTCCCAGTCCTGAAAATCTATTTCTATCTATTATATCTATATCTCAGATAAGCAATATGTAGGTTCTGAAAAATAGCCATGTATGTTAGTGTCATGTTTTGTCCATGTCTATACATAAGTCATCCTCTGAACTCCCCTGCAGACTCTTTTTATATAATGGTTATTTCAGAAGCTCCCTTCTTTTGGGTGGTCTAAACCAGTCTTCCCCAGCCTTGTGTCCTCCACCTGTTTTAGACTGCAACTCCCATCAGCCCTAGACAATCCCAACAATCAGGGTTTTAGAGTTGCTGTCTAAAGCATCTGGATGGCACCAAGTTGACAACAGCCTTTCTAGACTGAAAGAAGACAAACACATGATACATAATGCTATGGTGTGCATTCAACTCTCTAGGCAAGAGTCTGAAAGAATAAAGTCCTGTCAGAACTATCAATAAACAAGAGTGAACATAGATGTAGACCAAGGTGGTGGTGGGGGGAAGGACATTTGGTATCTTGAATCCACAATACCTATGGAAAATGGGTTCACAAATCCCTTGAAGATGTCCTACAGTGAGCAGTGTAGAAGACATGCAGATGGACTGCAATTCCAGATGGTGGCAGAGTGCAAGTCCAATCAGCAAGGGAGGACTAGCAAGGCTAACAATGAATGATGGTAGGAGTTTCTGTCCAACAACATCTAGATGACTACATATTTCCTACCCCTGCCTTAAAAGCAAATACTAGCTGTATATCAAGTTCTTTTGTCTTTATCTGCCCTTTTGAAAAATGAATAAGAATAGTGCTGTTTTGTCTTGAAAACAGAGATTCTCCATCATCTTCTTATATAAAATGGGAAAGGAGGGGTAACAACACTTCAGTTGCATTTAAGAGACCAGTATTCAATGTTCCAATACCCCAGTGCATTATCTAAACTTTAAATGGATCAATACAGGGTTATTGTATTAGTGTATACTTTAAAGAGCAGTGGCCTAGAGAGATGTCTGTCTCAGAATCTTACTGAGCTTGAGGCGCATATGTGGATATCATGTTTCACCAAATAACATCTCGATAAGTGCATTAACTTAAAATAGCAGAACTGTTGGGTGGCAATACAAGGCAAACTTGGAATTATTACAGACAGTTTGTCCTAATTAAAAAAGTTCAAGCAGTTACCTAAATACCTGAGGCTGTTTTCCTGTCTTCAAAGCTGGAGGAAAGGTCTATTTCATCTCTGAAGAGTAATTGCGTTCAGCTAGGTGATTGGCAGTTAAGTTTACAAAAAGGTTATAAAAGCCCTTTGGGTCAGCCTAGCCAAACACTGAGGTTACAGCACCAAGATTCCTTAACAGTAGAAAAGAATATGAGGCACAGAAATGTCAGCACTTAAGCAGTCTTCAAAAATGTTCCTCACAGGAAAAGAAAGCATTCGATGCTGGTGGACCAACAGCAGTGGATTACCAATGTCAATTCTAATTAGAACAAGGATATAGATTTGATACAGATTATCTTTACTTACTTGACAAAATCATGCTTAGTTCACACTTTGCAGAGATGAGCCGAAACATCTCAGAAGCCAATTTTTGGAGATTTTTCTTTTTCTCAACCTGCTAGAAAAAGACTTAGTACACTGAATTTTCTGTGAATATATTCCACATTTTCCAAACAAGAATATGCCAAGAAATATGGAGAAAATGTCCCACAAACTGGAAATGTTCAATATATATTCGAATCCCCATGAAATGAGATGCCAAGGAGTGCAACAACTCTAGCAAAATTGTGCTAATTTCTCATGCAAGCAAAGTGGTATGCAAGCTGTTGCAGCAAAGAAATTACCCTATGTGGAGCAAGAAATGCCTGATGTTCAGCTGGATTTCAAAAAGGGAAGAGGCACTCAAGATTGCATTGCAAACATATATTGGCTAGTGGGGAGCACCAAAGAATTTTGGAAGATCGGTTTATGCTTTATAGACTGCTGTGAAGCCTTTGGCTGTGGATCACAAGAAGCTATGGATGGTCCTGGAAGACGTGTGTGTGCCTCAGTGCTTGATTGTCCTGATGTGTAATCTGTGCCATGAACAAGAAGCTACAGTTAGGACAGAATACAGAAAAACAGAATGGTTTCCCTCAGACAAGGGCATAGTATATCTCCTATCTGTTCAATCTATAAGGAGAATTTATCATAAGAAAAGCTAGTTAGGGTCAGGAGAAGCAGTACTGAAAACTGGCAGAATACTTAAAGATATGTAAATGATACATCTTATGGGCAGAAAGTGGGAATGCATTAAAATGACTCTTGAGGAAAATGAAGCATGAATGTACACAAGAAGGACTGCAGCTGAATATTAAGAAAACAAAAATCATGTACACAGAAGAATTATAGAATTTCACTGTTAATCATGAAGGAATCGAAATTGTGAAAATTTCACATACCATATCAAAGGAAGACTGCAGTGACGAAGTTAGAAGACTGAGATTTGGAAGGGCAGCAATGAAGGAACTGGAAAAGACCACCAAGCGTAAAGACATTTTATTGGAGACTGTGTCTTGGACAGTGAGCAGAACATGAACCAGAAGGTCCAGGCAACACCGAAATGTGCTCCAGAAAACATCATTACTAGTTCTGCATCCCATTTACAAATATACAGCTGGAAATAGCTGGCCTTTTTTTTTCTTACAAAGTTCCCTTTACTACAACCATGAGTTTTTTTTTAAAAAATCACTATATCATAATTTTAGGGTTTTCAAAGGGAATAAAAGCAAATAATTCTATTAAGTGTGTGCATTTTATCTTCCCATAATTATATAATCCAGGTGGAAAATATAAGCATTTGGCACTTATGAAAATTAGCCTCCTTTGGTTCTGGAAGCTTAAAATCAAAATCTCTCTTCATAGTATTATTCATTCAGGTGGAAGTTATTAAGCTTGTTCTTTGTTTCTTTGATATAAGTGCCTTCGGGTAGTGTAGAAAAAAGGAGGAGTAATTCTTCTTGAACAAAACAATCTGAATTTTTCTTAACAGCCGTATCCAATAAACATACTAAGATTTTGTACAAAGCATACTTTCAACCCTTGTTAGACCAGGTCCTGATGTAATCTTGGATTTGCAACTGCTAGTTTGTTTCTTCTTTTTTGCTGATGTATTTTTGACAATGTTTGAAAAACAGATTGTAACTTAATGGTTATTATATCTATTATATTTCCCAGTGACCTTTCCACAAATATTGCCAAGGCATTGTCCAACAATACAAATACAAATAAATGGTGGGGACAATCTAATTCTGACCCATCTCTAGTGCTAGAGTCATTAAATCAACACTTGTGTAACGTAGCAAGCACTTTTCAAGCAATGGCAAAAAGTGGCAATATGCCATCAGTTTTCAATAGCACTGCTGAAATTCAGCAGCAAATCACCTTTTTTTTCATTTGCCCTGGCAAATACTAGTTATGTTGTGCAAATAATGGTTTACATTATGTAACACCATTTGTACCAACCAAGGACATGCTTACATACTTAATAATAATCATCATGATAATAAGCAAGAAAGCCAAATTAAATTATTAAAATGATGTTAAAACAATAGTATGGCAGTGCCTCTCTGTGTGTAACTTTATTTCTGCTGTCATTTAAATGAACATATTTAATGTTGACTAAGTCTTGTAGTTATAAGCCAGGATCCATAGAATCATATTAATTTTATTTGTTCAAAAGTCTTCTAATTCTTTTGGAAAATCACATGGAAAATCACATCCAGTACTAAAAGCAGGTTCAAGAACAGTTTATGATATGACCTGGTGGCAGTGTGGGTGGATAGAATTATCTTTCAACATGGACATCCTAGTGCATATCACAATTTTGCTTTTGTTGTCAGCATTTTTCAAAGTTTTTTCAAAACTTGTTCCAAAATGTAAAGGCCATTCCACAGTGGTGTGATGTTTAGATACTGGGACACAGGAAATCTGACCCTTAGTCCCTATTCAGCCATGACGCCTACTGAGTAACTTTGCACCAGTCACTAACTCTCAGCCTAGCCTGCTTTTACAGCGTTGTTTTGAGCATAAAAAGGAGACAAGGAAGTTCATGTATACCACCTCACACTCCTTGGGAGAAAGAAGGAGTATAAATGCAATAAATAAATGATAAATGATATTGTTGCATTGTGTGTTGCCCTCTGTCACTGTGGATAGGATGTCCCCAGTACACCCAGTTAAACAGTGACTGAAACACCCACATCCCTGCTAAAATGTTTAGCAAAGATATAATGTCTGCCACCATTATAGCATTTTAGGGTTCTATTTGCTGTTGGAGATTGAGTTCCACTGTCTCTGTTAGTACGAATCCACCTGTTGTCCACCTAAGGCACATGTTCCACTTCCATGGGACATCTAGACATAGAGCAAAGCGATGGAGGACAGACCAAGTTCCTCTGTTAGCCTACCCTTAGCATGAAGTGCCAGCTCTACTATAATTCATCATACCAGCTGTAACAATGGTATAGTAATGTCCAATGCTGAGAATAAGGGCAATGGTAATCAGAGCCTGAGGATCAAACAGTTAGTAGCCAAGGGCCATAAATATGGCCCCCTCAAATACATCAGTAATTCAATTACATTCCGCTACCTGGTGCTTCCAAGTAAAATTGCCCACATATGTTTGTGTTCTCTTATCACTTTCAGTTAAATAAGATTATGAATATTTCACATAATCAGATACAAAGAGCTTGAAATAATAAGCGAAAGACTGTAAAGCCTTTGCTTGCAGTACAACTCAGTATTTTTTCATGGTAATTAAAATGTCATTTTCAATCTGTTGACAGATTTTCAAGTAACTGTTTATGGAATCAGATTATCTTGAGGGGGGTGTAAGACTTTTCTGTGAAGTGTTTGTAAGAATGCTTAGTAAGGTGATAACTTGTAAAAGAATGCATACCATATGCTGGATGGTGATACCAACTAGCTTTTTTAAAAGGACAGCTAATATAATTAAGCAGCAT
This sequence comes from Varanus komodoensis, assembly GCF_004798865.1. NCBI lineage: Eukaryota > Metazoa > Chordata > Lepidosauria > Squamata > Varanidae > Varanus > Varanus komodoensis. The sequence continues at coordinate 31,246,744 of NW_025335941.1, forward strand.
TGATTTCAATCCATCAAAACAGCCAGGATTAGTAAATAAATCTAAACAGCTATGTGCTTACTTTAAAAAAAAATAGCATCAACTACCCAAATGTAATTTTTCTATATGATGGGGACAGAACTGTCAAACCGTAGGCCATTCTCAAGAACAAGATTTTAAATATCCAAACGAAATATACATAGGAGGTGCACACTGAAAGGCCAAATATACATTGGCAGGTAAGTACCCTTTCATGTGGTAATAACAGCATCTGTGCTGGCAACCTGCCTCCAATTGTGTAGGTGTAAGCAGGGAGTGTTGTGTCCATCTCCTAGGCAGAGGTGGAGCTAGTTCTGTGTCAAAATATGTCCTAGTTTCCCCCATAAAAAGGTTTCCATTGTGTTGCCTCATTCTCAAGGAAGATATCTGGGACTCACCTAATCACAACAAGGTGCTATGTGTGTTTGTGCATATGTTTTATTTCCAGGGATGAATGAGGAATCCATTTTGAGGGTAGGAATCCCTCAGATGCCCTGTTCTCAGCTCTTCAAACAACAGCCCAGTTTCTTGAGGCCTTGACCCCAATTTCCTGGTGAGCACACCACATGTTCATATGGGTACCCACCAGAAGTGAGTCCATATGAATCTGGTAATCACAACAAGGTGCTATGTGTGTTTGTGCATATGTTTTATTTCCAGGGATGAATGAGGAATCCATTTTGAGGGTAGGAATCCCTCAGATGCCCTGTTCTCAGCTCTTCAAACAACAGCCCAGTTTCTTGAGGCCTTGACCCCAATTTCCTGGTGAGCACACCACATGTTCATATGGGTACCCACCAGAAGTGAGTCCATATGAATCTGGTGCAAGTGACATCCTTCTTCCTTGCATCAGAGTTTTGTCCTTTGTGCTGTGGAAGAAGGTTGCTGGTTGTGCAACCGAAGTTCTGTGAGTGTTTGAAGACTTCCTCTCAGCTTGGCTTGCCTCTTAAGCAAGGGCTAAGCACAAGAAGAATCCCAATGAACAGAAGAGGACAGTATTGCATGCTGGAGCTCTGCAACCCTATTTATTTCTATTATACTTTATTTAGTTAATTTACATCCCGCCTTTCTTTCTCATAAAGGACTCAAATTGGTCACATCCTGCTCTCAATCTTATCCTCACAACAACAAATGGGATGGTGTAAATTGGTGTCCTGCAAATGGCAGGGGGTTGGACCCGACGGCCAACATGGCACCTTCCAACTCTACTATTCTACGATTCTATGAACCCTGTGGGTTGGTTGGGCTGAGAATTTGTGATGGGCCAAAAGTCACCCAGTTGGCTCCACAGCTGAACAGGAACTAGAACCCAGATCACCTGAGTCCCTGTTCCATGTTGTTAACCACTATACCACATATCACTTTGTTGCCCCGCAGCTTCCCAGACTGCCTGCACTTCCAACAACAAGAAGCCCTATAGGAGGGATTACCTCACGGTGTCTTTCCATGGGTTTTAACTGAAGTGGGGGAAGCAGAGGAGGCTACAGCCTTCCAGAGACATGACTGTATAATACGAAACTATACACTCTCGAACACTCCTCAGCTACCTCCTAAAGTAATGTATACACAAGAAACCAAAACCACCTGATGAGAATTTCTCCCAAATTTGTTCATTATTGATTTTTTTCCCTGTCAAATTGAATGAGAGTGGTAGGGGAAAGTGGGATACAATTTCAGCACAGTACTAATTGCATCCCGTAGTACCATTCCGCCAAAGGAGGCACTGCTAGTGGATCAAATTACCTTTCTTCCCCATCTATGCTTCTGAGAGTTAGAGGATCCCCTCAGAGCAGGGTTTTTTTTTGGGGGGGGGGGGAATGTCCCACTGCACAAGCAGAGGTTCACTTGCATACCATTGATTTTAGCCCATTGAGCATCCATCTCAAACCCTCATCTTTATATGGAAGCACCCTTGGTCATATTATCTCCATTCTATGCTTCCTAGCTTACATTTTTTAATATATTAACGCAGTTGTGGAGGGTGTATTATGCCTGTTAAATGGCTGAGTTTCTTCTCAAAACTTCTGTGAAAGGATCAGTCCCCTGTTTCAGGTCCTAGAAATTATCTAGCTTCATAATGTGATTCTGACAAAGCTAACTTACTTTAGCAAAAAGTGCACATGCATTCTAAAGTAATACTTTTATCCAGTTAATCTAGACAAGAGGCCTGTTGCATTCCAGCCCATCTGCATCAACAGATTTTAAAATGCAGTGCTCAGATTCAAGAGATGCTTCCTGAGAAAGGAAATCACACCACTTAAAGACTCCTTTTTGTATGCCATCCTGGGTTTTCTGATAGGAACTTTGCAATTTCATGACATTTTGGAATAGCAAATGCATTTTGAAGATAATGTGGTCTAGGCTGAGGATTTAAGTATAGTTATTTAGAAAAGCTTTTATGCTTTAGGACTGAAAAAGCACAATGCATCACACACACAAGGAAGGAATGTTATCTTTTCTCAGACTTGGTGCTGTTATTTATCTCCTTATACTCTTTTCATTCAACTAGAAACATTCTTTTTAAAAAGATCTTTGAAAATCTCCTCCACCGTAACACCATGATCCTAATCTTACAAAGAACTTTGCTCTAGGCTTAGCCATCCCTAGACCACACAGATATGGCAACAGTAATGGGTGCTGGCAGGGCAGCTGAGCATATGCAAGATCTATTCCCATGAATGAATTCCATGTGGCTATCCATTCAGGAAGATCACAGCTGATATCTGCATGAGGTGGGAGGGGAAGAGAAGAACATCTTGTTGATTGCTCCATTATGCCAGCAGAACATGCCAAAGTAAAACCATCAGAAGAGGAAGTTGTCTGGGAAGAGGTAAGCACTTTTTCTCTGGATTAGCCTGCTGCTCATCATGGAAGAGGGACACTGGGGGGTGCAGTGGGTTAAACTGTTGAGCCACCGGGCTGTTGATCAGAAGGTCAGCAGTTTGAATCCATGCAATGGGGTGAGCACTTTGGTATGGAAGGTAGCAGCATTCCATGCACTTTGGCATTTAGTCATGCTGGCCACATGACCATGGAAACATCTTCAGACAATGCTGTCTCTGGCTTACAAATGGAGATGCGCACCAGCCCCAGAGTCGGACACGACTAGCACATATGTGCAGGGGAACCTTTACCTTACCTTTACCATCATAGAAGTCTGAGGAGGTGGCAGGCAGATGATATCATCCCTGCTAATCAAAATACCTTGATGCTTCAGCCCTGTCAGGCCTGCCTCTGCTACACCACTGTTAACATGTGAAAGATACTCACATGCCAGGCAAACATTTCCAGGAAGAGTGTTCCACAATTGTGGCAGAATAATCAAGAAGGACCTACGTTTTATTATCATCCACATCCTCTCTGACAGGTGAGAATCCCAACAAGAGTCACTGAGGGAGATTGTAAGATTGTTATGGTGCACATTTATATAGGGGGATCCCCTTTACTCAGCCTGAGGCGAAACAATATTATCTAACATCCTGTATCTTCCATTGTGGTTACTTACAGAATTAACAGATAGAAGCAATTAGTTTAGGCTTACCTTCCAAAATAATCTTTTTGACCATAATAAAGTAGATTTAGTATCTGTTGCCAGGCCCATGGCATTAGTCACAAATATGTATGCATTGAAGTCCTCATCTGCAATGCCGACTTTACCTGCCAGTCCTGGGAGACCTGAAATATATTGCATCTCTCAGGGAGCTCATAAAGAAATATTTATTAAAGGTGCAATGTAGCCCTTTAATATTTAAAATATTAATAATCATTTTGAATGGGTGGATGTAGGCTGGTGCAGAGCCAACAAACAAATGGCAAACCATTTATTAAATTCTAACCACCATTCATTTTCTCCTGGAGCATTCAGCAGTGGGAGAAGAAAGGGAACCCAGCTAGAGTGGTTGCCATTACTGTTAGCTTTGGATTTATTCTTCTGTTTACAGCACTCCAGTCTCATGCTGAAATGCTAATTAGTTTTCTAACATTAAAAGATAGCAAGGGTAACATTAATTTAAAACTCTTATGAACCATTTCCATATGCTTCATCTATATAACTTGTAAGGCAATTTTCAGCAGTTTTTCTTGAAAATCCTTATCTGGAACTCCCTAGTAGAGTGATACCAATCCTCTTTCTGAGTGGGTAATTGTTCCTAAGGAAATGTCTTCCAGCAATTTCAGACAAATGCTTCCTCAAATACTGTGCAACTTCAGAAAGATACACTTCAGTTGGCCTGCCATAATTATGCAATATAGGGAGGAATATATGTCCTCCAATTATTTCATTTTGACTTTATTTATTTTTGAATTTTTATACCACCCACTAATCCTAATGGATTATCTAGGTGCCTTACAGTAAAATACACTAAAAAACAGCAATAAAACCAGTTAATATTGCAATAAAAAGTTAAAAATAAATATCACAATTACATCAAGTAATTAAGGCATTTTGGACTTAAGGGATGTTGTGTACAATGAATTGTTCATGTTCTGAATATTCTGATAATTATTACTCTATTATTTTAATATCTGCCACTGAAAATTACCCAGATCAAGTACCTTGGGCAATAGTTATAAAACAATACATGGTCGAGATTCCTTCGTCAAGGGTGTCTTTTTGAAATGTTTCCCCTTATTCAGCACTGAGTGAGCTGGACTGAGACCATCCGGCTCTAAAAAATGAACACCTCTTCCAGTCTTCCTGCTGTGCCTGGCTCAGGATTATACTTTAGAACATAAGGCAAGGCCTGCTGGATCAAACCAGGGGCCTGTCTAGTTCGGCAGTCGGTTCATACAGTGGCCTAATGACTGCCCACCAAAAACCAAAAGGAGAGCATGAGTACATCAGCACCTTCCCACCCACCAGGGCTGTACAAAGGCACACTGTCCCTGATACTGGAGCTGCCATATAGCTATCAGGACTAGTAGCCATCCCCAATGGATTTATCCAGTCCCTCTGATCCAGCTATTGGTGGCCATATTGTGGTAAGCAAATCCCATGGTTTAACTATGTGTAGTGTGAATATGTACTCCCTTTTATCTGTCCTGAATCCCCCACCAGTCAGCTTCATGACCCCAGATTTTACAGTTATAAGAGTGGGAGAAACGTGTGCCCATGCCCACTTTCTCAACACCAGGCATCATTTTGTACACTTGTATCACATTGCCCCTTAGTTACCATTTTCCTAAGCTAAACAGTCCCAGATGTTGTTAGTGCTCTGTCCATGGATCGTAAGTTAGACATCAGATCCTCTCCAACTGCTTAACTCTTTATTTGCTCATAGCTGTCACCTGACATAGCTGCACACTTTTCCCTCACCTTCCTAGGAAGAGGGGAGTATAATTAAAAAGCGGAGCATTATGAATTTATAGAACAATGCTCATGAACGGATCTTCACAAGGGGTGGGGGTGGAAAATATGACCACAATAGGAGAAAAACCGATGTACATTTTCTTTGGAAAGTGGAGCATGTACTACCTCTTTGGTACCTTGCATGTGTGCATGAATTCGTGCAGAAGGAAATCACCATAAACGCGCAATTACAGAGAGATAAGTGACCAAGGTGTTACTGTTTCAGATAGGGAGATTGTAATGCTTGTGGTCACACAAGAGGAGGCATACAGAAGTATAAGGTTTGCATCACTGTTTAATGTGTGGGCATCTTAAAGGCCATGCACAGACAAAGAGAAGGCAAAAAAGATGGAGGCAATGAATGGCTGACTGAAACCAAATGGATGCATGCATAGAGCTGTTCTTTCCTTTTACAACATTGCAGCAGTACCTATTGATGTTCACTGCATGGTTGTTGGAGTACAAGTGCCTGATGCAAAGCACTGGGCAGAGCTGCAAATGCTTAAGGAGCATAATGCTCAACAGGACTAACAGCACCTCTAGAAGTAAACGTGGTAGGATTTCGTTCAAGAAAACAGCATGAAGGGAAAAGGTTACAGTGTGTGTCTCTCCCCAGTTCCTGTTTCAGGCCAGTTCATAACCCACTGCTATTTTTAAGCTGCAAAAAAGCTTAATTCTGGATCTTCCAGGTCATTTAGCTCTGTATGGCAAGCCTTTGGAATCCCATAACTCAGAAAGTAGTTCTGCCTCTTATTTTGGGGAAGCATTAACAAGTTTCTAGTTCTCATGGATAAACTTTAACAAAAACAGAAATGAACTATATGAAATATTTAAATATATAAAATATATTTCATTAGACTTCTATAAAAAGCTCACACTGAAAGAAGATGGTGCGTTTAGCTGAGGTGGGGGGATTATAACTCTAATATTTGGACTTACAGTCTTGTCATTTCTCTGATACTGTATTTTGTGATTCAATCCTAGGTCAGTCACAGCAAAAATATTAAGGGTGAAGTTTTCATAAATGGCTTTTGCTTCATGTTGTGGTTGGTTTGCTTGGGCTTTTTAGAGCACAAAATAGAGATTATTTTTTTCTACATTAAAGTGTTAGGAGGTTGTACTTGTGTTAATGAGAAACATTATCTTACCAAAGAAGGCTTAGTATCCTCATTTCCATTTATATAGAAGATTGATTAATACTTAGCTAATTGGCACATGCAAATAGGGATTAAATGAATTTGCTTTTTTTCACAACTCAACAAGTATAATTTAGATCCTTACTGAGATTTAAGTCTTATTATTTTTGAAGGTAATCATCTTCATGTCGCTAGAAGTAAAATATCAAAGCGCTACACTAATTGTATCTTATTTATTTCTGACAAATTAGCTAATTAACTTTACCATAAAGAAAATGGACAGCAAGTGCATCTTGAATCTCTGGGGTCATGTTTCTACATTTAGGAATGAATGGAGTCACATACAATTAGGAATGTGCATAAATGAACTAATACAATGCCTAATGTTTGGGTTACCAATATTCATGCTTGTTTTCTATCTTGATATTTCCAGACAGTTTTTTTTAATGGTAGGCAACAAAGCACAATACAGACTGAATTAGATGAGATACTACCAGTTCCTCGCAGAATTTCCCCAGTCACACTGAAAGAGGGTGGGTGAGGGTGGGATTAATAAACCATAAGACTGGAGAAAGTCTCAGATGCACCATAACTGATTGGAGACTGTGAGAAATTAAACCTGAAAAAATCATCCATTTCTTTATATACTGCTAATATCATCAGTCTATATACCCTCTACTTCAGTTGAGAATATTAAGTCTTTCTTGGGCCACCAGTATATGGTGATGGTCAACAATTTGGCACACATGGCCTTGAAAGCCCACCCTCCTACACACCCACACACAATTTTTAATACTAATTACAGGTGATGCTTCAATATATTCCTTAATCGTTTGGGTCACTTCTCTCCCATTTAAGAGATATTGTTCTGTGCTCAAAAAAGAAAAGGATCTCCAAGAACCCCAAAACCTCTGTTCCAAGCAGGGTGAATGTGCCACACAGCTGCAAATGCTGTCCAAGTCTAAAGTAAGCCACTCTGGGGCAAACAAATAACAAAATACTAATTCCACACATGCGCTGGGGTCTGGGCTGGCAGCAACTGGCCAGGAATAGCTGGTTAGGGTGAACAGCACAATAAGAATGCTGACGAAATGTGTGGTGACAAAGACAAAGGCAAAATCCATAGAAAGGAAATAATACAGTCAATATCATAATGCCTTTATATAAATCTTGTGAGATTGTGAACAGTTCTGGGCATCACATCTCAAAAAGGATACTATAGAGATAAAAAAAGGTGTAGAAAAGGGTAACCATAATGATCAAAGGGAAAGAGCAACTCTATATAGAAATGTTCCAGTGTTTGGGGTTTTTCAGTTTAGAAGAATGATGACTAAGTTGGGGGACATGAAAGGGGTTTCATTAGAACGTCGAGGTATTCAATAAAGCTGAATGGTGGGACAATCATAGAATTGTAGCTTTGGAAGGTGCCCAAAGGCCATCAGGCGCAACCCCCTGCTGAGTGTAGAACTCCTGGTTAAACCCCCCCTTTCAGATGACTGTCCAGCTGCCTCTTGAAAGCCTCCAGTGTGAGACAGTCCACAGCTTCCCTAGGTATAGAGGTAAGAAGATTCAGGAAACATTTCTTCACACAGAGTTTAGTGAAACTACAGAATTTGCTACCACAAAATATAGTGCTTACCACCAGTTTGGATTATTTTAAAATAGGATTAGACAAATCCATGGTGAGTGAGGCACCATGGCTACTAGTCATGATGTCTTAATATTACCTTCAGAATCTGAAGAAGCATGCTGGGGGACTTTTGGAAGCATATGGTTGGCCACTGCGGAAAAATGGGATGCTGTATTAGATGGGTTTTGATCTTATTCATCAAAGTCCTTATATTTTTAACAGATTTTCAAGATTCAGACAAAAAATCTAGAAAGACATTACCTTTAATTAGACGTGTGAAGAATCCGTTTGGGGATGGGAATCCATGAGAATTCCTGGGCCCTACTTTTAATAGTTAAAGTTCAGTTGGTTGTTTTTATATACTGTCGAGTCATCTCCAACTCCTGGCGACCCTATCAATGGATGCCTGCCTGCCAAAATGTCCTGTCAGTCACAGCCCTGCCCAACTCTTGGAAATCCAAGCCTGTGGTTTCCTTTATGGAGTCAGTCCATTTCATATTTGCTCTTCCTTTTCTTCTGCTTCAGCTTTCCTGGCATGATTGTGTTCTTCAGTGAGTGTAGCCTTCTCATGATATGCCTGAAGTATGATAGTTTCAGACTTGTCACTTTTGCTTCCAGGGAAAGTTCTAGATTGTTCTTATCTAGGACCCACTTGTTTGTTATTGCATTGGTCCAGGGTACCACCACTATCCTCCAGCACCATGTTTCAAATGCATTAGTTTTCTTCCTGTCAACTTTCTTCACTGCCCAGCTTTCAAACCCATACATAATGATTGAGAATGCAGTTATGTGGAGGATTCTTACACTTGATGGCATTTTCTGATTCCTTAATTTATGCCTTTTCAAGTGTCTTCTCTGTCCCCTGCCCCACATTTCTGGGCTACAGTCTCCAAATTAGTTGATGGCTGAGCCATGGTATGCAAAATCTTTCACTATTTCAATTTCTTCATTGTTGAAACTGAAGTTGTGTAATTCTGTGGAAATAACTTTTTTCTTAATATACAGCTGTAGTCCTGCTTTTGCACTTTCTTCTTTTAATTTCATCTGGAGTCATTTCATGTCATTGCTGTTTTCTGCCAGTAGTATAGTATATCTTAAATAATGTCTCTAATGCCAGTTTTCACTCCTTCCCCGGATTCAAATTCAGCTTGCTTTATGATATGTTCTGTATACACACTGACTAGATTGGAGATAAAATACACCCTTATCTCATGCCTTTGCCTATAGGAAACCATTCTGTTTCTCCATATTCTGTGCTAAAAGTAACTTCTTGTCATGATATAGCTTACATATCAGGACACCCATTTCTTTCAAGACCACACATAGCTTCTCATGATCCACACTCTCAAAGGCCTCACTAATTGATAAAGCATTGACTGATCTTTTGAAATTTGTCAGTATACTCCAGTAGCCAGTGTATATTTGTGATATGATCTTGAGTGCTTCTTCCAATTTAGAATCCAGCTTGACCATCAGACATTTCACACTCCATATAAAATAATATTATTTGCTGCAACACCTTAAGCATTATTTTGCTTGCTTGGAGATTATGATTTGCTCGTAAAATGTATATTGAATGTTTCTAGTCTATGGGTGAGTATTCTAGTTTTCATATTTATTGGTATATTCTTTTAGGATTTGGACCAATTCAATCTATGCATTTTGGAATAGTTTGGGTGCTTTATTCCTTTTAAGTGCTTTCAGAACATCTTTCCCTTTGATTTCTAATATTGTTTCTACCTTTTCTTTCTTTTCTGTCAAATAGTAAGTTGTTTTCCAGGTTTGCGTTCCAGTTACCTAGAGTTATCAGCAAGTCTTCTTCTGGTGTTAATCATTTTCCCTTGAATACCTGGATAAATGTTTTCAACTTCTCATTCTTAGCATCTGTTGTTGGAGTATAGCATTGAATTGTGTTTATGTTGATAGGTTTTCATGATTTTGGACTGATATGATTCAGTCAGGCTTTGCATTATAGCACCTTACAGCCTGTACTATATCTTGCATCAGTATTAAAGTCTCTCCATCTTTCCAGAGTTTGTCATTTGCAAAATAAAACATTTTTGTCTGATTGGAAATGTCCCATTCTAGTCCACTTTAATGAGATGTACTGAGATGTGTATCCATTCCATTTCTTGCTTTATGATTTCCGGTTTGTCTTGATTCATAATCCTCACATTCCATGTTCCAATTATGTGCTGTGTAGTACTGGACTTTCTTTTCATCTCTGTGCATGGCACCCACTAGATGTTTTGGTTTTGATCTAGCTGTATCATTAGTGACAGCACTATTTGTAATTATCCTTTCCTCTTCCCCAGTAGCTAGTTGAGTGTTTTTCATCTGGGAATCTCAACTTCTAGTGCTATCTCTTGTTTTATTTTGCATTGTTTCATCATATGGTTTTCAAGGTAAGAAAATTCACAAGGGGTTTAACCATTGCATTGTTCTGCACAGGACTATCCAGAGTATAGACTGTTATATTAAGTTAATATATTCAGTTAAGATACACAAGTTAATATAGATCAGGGGTCTCAAACTCGCGGCCCACGGGCCAATTCCCGGGATGGGCGGGGCACGGGGAGGGGCCCTGCGGCCTTCAAAGCGCCGGTGGTGCCCGGGCCGGCCGCAGAATGAGCGGCCCACCACCACCACGGTGGTGGAATACTTGATGCGGCCCAGCCTCACCCAGACTCTACTTCCAGCGGCCCCCAGGTAAGTTGAGTTTGAGACCCCTGATATAGATATATTAACTTGAGTATCACTGCTATTGTCTATGAAAGATCCCCTGCTTGTGTCACCTTCAACAACTGCTGCTGCCCAGTATCTGCCCTTCTGGAGTTCCTCCACCCCATCCCCATTAGAGGTATTCATACTCTTCTGCTGATGTGAGGAGGGTGAATGCATCTTAGTCTGGTGTCTTAGCTTGACCATTCTGTCTTGGTCGATCCTGCTAGGACACCAGCTTGGTGAAACAGTCTGGCCTCCTGGCAGCATTGGCGTCATCTTCTCTGTCTCCCACAAACCCCTTCATCACATTAACTTGTGCATCCAGGAGAGAGGAAATATAGCATTTAAAGTACTTATTTTTCAATGTTATTGAATAATCTTACCTGTTTTTTATTTATGTATTTACTTATTTGGGTATCTTGAAATCAGGAAACTTCTGAACTAGACTCAAACTAGGACACACTCAGGAATCCTGTCTCAGAGGCACAATTCGTAAATATGTGGGGTAACTACCAAGTCTCCAAAGAGAGCTGAGAAGATTGTTCAATAAAGTCATGCTCTTTTAAACCTGCCCACAATTTATGCCTTTTTCGAGGACTGTGAACCTCATAGCTGTGTTTTAGCTCTCATTAATTGCACAATAAATTAGAATGAATAAATGGTTAAATAACTTGCTAGAAGCCACTGAGGTCATTAACCAAATGACAAGGTTCATAACCTTTTCCCTCTGCCACTAGGAACACATTAAATATAATATTTTTATTATCTCATGCTAAGGAGATGTTTTAAAGGCTGAAGATTCTGACAAGTGAGCCAAAGGGTGAAAACTTTACACATTTGCATGCAAGCACGTTATTGCATCTCATCCAGATTTAAATATATCATAAATTCAATTGACTTTTCCATTTTAAGCTTCCAAAGACTGCCTTCTAATTAGCTATTTAATGCTTATTTATTAAGAGAAAATGTGGTATGAATGAGCCTATTGTCAAAGGAAAGATGTTGCCCATTTTGTTTTCATGCTATAAACAAACCAGAGGAGAAACACAATAAAAGCTGACACTCTATATCTATATCAAAATAATGCTAATAATAACTTTGCAACTTACACCCTCTGGGTATGATTCTGTCCAAGAGATGTCCAGAGACATCCTCTCATACTTTGTGGGAAAAAGCTGAGCAACAAAATTAGTTTTTGCACTCTGTGTAAAGGAAAAAGCCACACGTAAAAACTGTGCGGGAATTAATTGCCCCATTCAAGAGCCAGTCTGTACTTACAACAGAGGTCGAACAGCCATCTTTCCCACAGCCGGGCCACACCATATTCAGATAAACCACATGCCCTCCTTTATGGAGAGCAACCCTTTACTTGAAGTCTTTTGAAGTCCAGTTAAAAAGAGAGAGAACCATAAAGCAGTCATTCCCCATCAACAAAGTCAATGTGCAACAGACTGAGCCCTCAGACACACCTTACCCCTGGCCATAGTCTTCCACTCCTTGGGGAGATATACTTCCTTTTGTTCAAGTTCTATTTGTTATCTCTGAATTGCCTATATATTAGCACAAACAAACATACATGTTGCTATCCCCTTCTGTCTTCATTCTTGGCAATAAGTTTCCTCTTTCCTGGCAATTCATGCATGCCCATGTTAATCCTGTTCCAATTTGCACCATATAGTGAAGTTTCTTGCAGGGGAGGTATGGTTATTTCAGGCTAATTCATTAGCAGGGATAGCTAATTATTTCAATACTTAGGTATCTCTTGTACAGAATGCAGTAATGCCAGTTAGCATTCACACTTGATCATTTCACAAGGACCTAGAGCGAGTCTTGTAAGGCATCACATTCCAGTCCCTAATCTATAGGGGATCTCCATTAGCCATTTTTGTTTCCTGGATCATGGAACATGGCAAGCTGCCTTAGACTGCCCTTGGTCTATCCAGCCAACAGCTAGCAAGAGTTTTTCCAGCCCTGCTCAGAGATGCCAAGGACTGAACCTGGGACCTTCTGCAAACAAAGCGGGTGCCCGATGACTGATATACAATCATGAAGCAGCACCTAGTCTGTGTCACATAGGTCAGTCTTTATCATAAGGCCAACAGGAGTCTTGTGGCAGCTTAAAGACTAAGACATGTATTCTGACACAGCACTTCTGGGAATTACCCACTTGATCAGAAGCACCACAGTATTGCCATCTGATTGCAAACCAGTAGTAACTTCAAGCTATACCACCAGGAATAGATACTGTATCTGCTTGGGGTATTTTCCCCCCTGAGAAACAGCAAAACTTGGGATAGAACCCATTTCAACCCATTTTTCAGTTTGAACAGAAAAAGGATGCATTTTGAACAGGAAAAGTGCCCATTTCTATGCAACTTTTTCAAGCTGATGCACTTTTCCCAACCCATTGGCTAAAGCATGAAAATGATTTAAAATATCATTAACCATCTATCTCTATCTATCTATCTATCTATCTATCTATTCATTCAAGGACAATTGTGTATTTGGGCATTTTCAAAGATAGATTGGGGAGGGAAGTGCACATGGGATTGTAAATGGGACATGTCTGCATGATTTGTGAGCAGAAAAGACATACTTGTGCGTCCATAAACAAAGTCCTACACTGAAAGCAGAGCTATTATGTATCTTTATTTCCTCTCTGATGAGGTAAAGCTATCCTGTGTGGGTTGGTACATTTAAAACAGCTTTTCCATGACCACAAGGACATGGTGTACATGGTGAGAGATCACAGAATCGCATATATGTCCATAAACTTGCTATGGACTGAATGAATGAGAAATTCATTTTTTATGTGTCGAGGCTTTTCTCACTTGGAGAATGTTGTTACTTTATATCCCCTACAAGTCCCTGTCAACAGCATGAGGCACACTTGAGTTTTCATTCCATCTGGTTAGTAGAAATCAGCATGTATCTCCACATTTTGGTCTGGTTCAGTCTCAAACAACTCTTCAAGTAATGAGGATTTATTATTTTACACTCTTCAATTGCAGGTGAAAGAGCTCACCTACAGCTATGAGAGTTGTCATGTACAGAAAAGCAAATGATCCAGAAGCATTCTAGAAAAACATCTTGTTAATATTAAATGGGGCAAAAGTACTTCTAAGCAAGCTCTTTTCTTCTTAAATATTTTTTTTCTAAATTAAAAAAAGCTGTTCCTGGTTTTTGTTTTGTGTGTGTGTGTGGGGGGGGGGGAGGAGTTTTTTAAATATGTGTGTGTTTATGCACCAAACAAGGACTAAGTCATTCTGCAAATTTCCAAGTAAGTGGGTGCAGATCCACCTGCAGATCCATCATAAAGAAATTGCAGCACCTCAATTTCTTCTTTCTCACACCTAGTGGGCAAAAACTAAGCAGAAGTCCAACAGATAAGAGGAGCCTCTAGGTGTCTTGTATCACACCATTGCACTGCCTCATTTATGGAATTTTACAGGAAGTCCAGAAAGACATCATCTTCCCCATCTAACCCTTTCACTTGCAAACCACTGATTTTTCCATGTGTTTTCTCACTGCAGAAAATCCATTAAGGAGGAAGACAAGACAGAAATGCAGCACAGTGCCTTCTGGCTGATAGTGCTAGGAATGCTGTGTCTGAAGGAAGCTCTCCTCTTGTACAGGAATGGACAGATGGATTTTATTTCTGGTCTGTGTTAGTCTTCCATGTGTTCATTCTTAAGTCCATTTGGTCTCATTTCTGCCTCAGTGTAGATGGATTTTAAAGACTGCACTGGGACCCCCTAATCCCAGTCCATCACTCTGACTATTGTGCCACATTACACTTCATGTTCTGTTGGCATGGTTGTAATTATAGCTACTGCCTGGACTCTGACAGCACAATAACACACATGCAAGGATTGGCTGAGAGTGGGTTATCTTTGAACCATGGTTTGCTGTTGAAATTGAGACATTGTGTTTTCTGAACCCAGCCAAGATAGCAAGCTATGGTGGAGAATGCACAGTTCACAATCTAACAACAAACCATGAGGTTTCGTTGCGAGTTGTTCCTGGTTCAGACAACACAATAACACAGATTCCAACTACAACCCACAGTTGACATTCAGCCTTGAGTTTGGGTTATCACAATCTGAACCTGTTGATTATCTCCAGCTACCTGGACAGAGGTTGCTTAAAATAAAAATAGAAACAGAGCAAGTCAGAAGGGGCCTCCCGGTCCATCTAGTCTGACCACCCAGCTCCAGTTGGCTCCATTCATGACATGTCTACCATGTGCATTCTAAAGGAGCTCCATTTAATGACTCTTGTTGTACATCTTATGCTCAGAGGCACATTCCTTCCTATGCACCTACCATCCAGAGGCTGCTTACTCAAACAAAAAACAACCGCCCCCACACAACCAGTAAATTGGTTTTTTAATATACAATGAGCACATTTATGTACACATAGAGGGGTTTTTTGCCTACTCTAGAATATAAATAGGCCTGCATGAGTCTTTTAATACTTTCTGCTGTTTTTAAATTGATGTGCACTTTGCAGTTCTTACCTAGCACCCTCTTTGCTTACCCATGGAATGAATTATATATATGCTTATATATTCTTCTTCAATAAATCACTATTGGCTTAAAATATACAGTGCAAAATATCTCCTTAAGATAAATAATCTGCATTCAAATTTATTTAATCTTCTCTCCTCAACTGCTCTTTTACTTTCCCATATTCTAGGCTAAGCATTTTTTACCCTGCTAATGCTTTTAGCATATTTTACATAGGCACAGAAGAGATCATCTAAAATATATGGAAGATAAACTGTGGTTACAGTTTCCTGCCACTGAAATCTACTAAACTGTGGATTAGTCTCTAAAGGGAAGCAAAGTTTCTTCCTTAGAGGAACTTCTTAAAACACGTAGCAATATAAAAATATATATGTGGTGGATTCTTTGGAATTTCAGTTTTGCTTATAGTTACTCCAAAAAGTAAGGAAAACTTAACAAAAACTGCAAAGTAAACCACAAAAAGCACATCAGTTTATTTTCATGGTTTCCATGGTCTTTAATGGGTTTTGGTTACACACGAAACAGATGTCCTTATTCACTCAAACTGTGGTTTTAAGCACTGTGCACAGGGCTTGGTGCTTGCATCCTTGTCCTGGGTTAAGCTCTGCAGCTTTTCACTGTCCCAGAGGCCTGTATGGATGTAGATATGTGGTTGTTGTAGGCTCTTTCTGCTGTTCTCTCACACAGTCCCTTGGCAACATCTCTGGCTCTTTACAGATGGTAGATCCTGACAGATATACTGATGCTGAGATGAATGCATCATTAGAAGTTTACATGTATGGGTCAAAACCTGTTGCCTTCCGCTGCCACAATCCCAAGCCTTGCTGCTGTTATTGTTACTGTTTTCTATTGTTACTGTTTTCTTTCTGTTACTGCATTGCAATGCATTGTTGCAATGTGTTGCAATGTGTTGTCATCTGTTCAACACAACAATGAACTGTGGGACCTCTTCTTCCAAAGGGACTTCCCAGTGTTTAGAAAAGTATTTTTGTGCTGACACTCAGGATTTCTTCCCATGATATGCCCCTGGTGGAGAAAGGAGAGCTTGCTTGCATAATCATTTCAAGGAGGGGGCCCAGAGAACTCCTCCCCTGAGAATGCACAGGCTAGGCTCCCTTCTGCCGCTGCAGCTGCAACCACCATCCTGGTCTTCCACTGGCCACACATTCAGCAGAGTTGGGAAGCTTCTCTTGGTATGTAACAATATATTGGGGTGCAGAACCCCTGGTCTAGGGGCCTACCCTGGCCTGCCAGACTTTCAAATGCAGCCCTCTGAGCTTCTTCAAGCTCCTCCAAGGGTCTTCATTTGATCTTCAAGCCCAACCCATGAAGGATTTCTCCCTGGAGCAACCGCTGCTTTTACCTCTGATCAAATATCAGAAATAACCACGTCCGTTTCCCTGAATGATACTACATGCACAAGGGATGGGGATAGACCTGCTCTTCCCAGTGTTGGCTGAGTTTTCTCTTTCCCTATGGGGACAATGAGAGGCACACAAAAAAGGAACCCAATCCAAGGAGTAGTCCCTTTCTCATTTCTTTGGGCAGCCTCTCCTCAGCATGAGGAAGGCAAAAGTTGGTGGGTGATGGAATCACTCTTTAAACCCACTGAGTTTGGCCTCCCACCAAAGAAATATTCTACACTCCTACAAATATGCACACAATACAAGGGCAGTCCTGACTGGCCCTTCGGTGTGCACACAGGACACTTTCTCATTCAGGACGAAAATGTGGTTGGAGAGGAGGAGGAAGCATGGCAGTAAGTGTGCTGGCAGCAGTGGGAGGGACTCATTCCCACATCCCCTCACATGTGCTGACCCTCTTTACTTTCTATTCTATCCCCTCTTGGCATGCCTCCTTTCCTACTTGGAACCCGTTCTAATGCAGGTGGCAGAGCTGAGTCAGGGCCTCCGCATGATTGTAGCTCTGTGGTTTAAGGCAGGGGTCTCAAACTCGCGGCCCACAGGCCAATTGCTGGGACGGGGGGGCATGGGGGAGGGGCCCTGCGGCCTTCAAAGCGCCGGCGGCGCCCGGGCCGGCCGCGGGATGAGCGGCCCACCACCACTGCGATGGTGGAATCCTTGATGCAGCCCAGCCTCACCCAGACTCTACTTCCAGCAGCCCCCAGGTAAGTTGAGTTTGAGACCCCTGGTTTAAGGTTTTTGCCCTGATGCAAGCTAGAAACACTGTTATAGCAGTACGGGGACTCCAATGCACAATCTGATCAATATTCTTATTGCATTGTTTTGTTAAAATATCCTAGAAAAAATAAACAAAATTTGTTTGCCACAAGTTCTTTCTTCCTTTTTAAAGAATGCATGGTTTACCACCACGAACAGGAAGCAACTTCATATTTGAGGGCCATAGTTTCATATACCCCAAAGTCAACACCTATGGGCTAAGTGTTATTTAAATGAACTTGGCTTGTTGCACAGCTTCCTCAAACCAGGTATGAGGGTGCAATGAGCCAGAAGCTTTTTGGTGGTACACGCAATGAACACATTCAGTGGACCTCTGTGAGTGAGGGACTTCCGGGCTGCTATAGAAAGTTAGAGTATCCAGTGGACCGCTCAGCACTCAGAATGTCAGATGATATGATGATGATGATGATGATGATGATGATGATGATGATGATGATGCACCCAGGGATATGTTCACAGCAGACCTGGCTGGAGGTTTGGAATAAGTTGTACTAAGCTTGTTCTCAGGCTGTAGACATTTTAGTGAAAGCTCAAGTAGCAGGAACCCTACATGGGTTTTAGGGCTAGGGTGCTGATAAAAACAGCCAAATTCTCACCATGAAACCAAATTATGAACCACTGATGCAGGGCACAATTTACTCCCCATTAATCAGATCAAATGCATCAATATTGACTTAAGTTTGCTACTTTATTATTCTAAAATGCCCTGGAGGAGAAAGGTATTGCATTCAAATAACCTGCTGGTCTTCCAATATCCATCCACATATTAAACAGCAAAAGAAACCCAAACAAATGCCTAATTCCTCTTCACCATTCCAAATCAATTCTATGTAAAGCCAATAAACCTTATCAAGAAAAGCTAATCATTAAATACTTTATAGGGGCTTTCCAGCTAGCTCGCATAGATCATAAAATACTGGAAGCTTTTAATCCAAGTGCTTCATTATCATATTACCATGTATCACTTTCCCCCCCAGAGAATGACATTTATATAGCTGTAACCTTAAACTTTTCAGTCACATATCTTGCCATGTTAAAATAATATTACAGCAACAGATATTGCAGGGAGGTATGTTAGCCTTTCAGTAAAGGTACCTAAGCATTTTAAATCATAATAATGGATGGCTTAAAATATGTTACTGGGGTATCCCAAGGGGTTTGTACAGGGGTTACTTATTTTAACCTCACTCTCCCCTTTCTTTTTATCTTCTTACTAGAGTAACTCCTTAATTAGTCGTCAGCAAGGAAGAAAAGCATATGTTGTCTAGCAGAGACCTTCCCAGACTTTTCCACTCTGTGCTTTCCACTAACTATGCTGGCTGGGAATGGCAGGAGTTGAGTCTAACACACTAGGTCCAGTTTAGGAAGGCTGCCCAGGACTATGCTCTGTGATTCCAAATTATAGTCTCTCTATTTCTATAGCCATGTGCACTAATGTTCATTGTTGCATACAAACTACTATTTTTGTGTATATTACCCTATTCTGGCATTATGAAAGTGGGAAAAACTAAATAAATCTTAGTCTGCTAAATAAATTAATTAATTAAAACAAATGTAGAAGGGAGGGGCACACCAGTCATCTCAGGCACCTGTGTCACCCTGTGCAGATCAAGGGTGACTTCCTGAAGAAGTCCTCCACACAGTTGAAACACAGTTGTATGTGTGGGGTGTGTGCAGATGTGCCATGCATCATTTATACAATGCATTCAGTTATTTCAGATATACAATGCACACAGATAGTTCATGCATTTGACAAAGTAGATTCTAGTCTGCAAAAGGTAATGACTCACTAGAATTGTTGTTTTTGAAATATGCCAGGACTCTAGTCCTTGTGACTGAGTAGGGTACGCAAGGGATGGGCCTGTACGTGCTACCCCACCTTCAGTGTTCCCGCCTCCTAAGTCCTGACCTCCCTGTTATGTGGGGAAGTCTGAAGGGGCTTCTACCCTGCTCACGTGAATGCAAGAACCATTTATGTGATGAGGAGCTCTGATCAAACATATTTTAGACTCCCCCACTCCATCCATACATGCAGTGAAATACAAATCATTATCTGATAGTCCTGGTACCTTGCCTGTGAGCAAGAGATAATAGGAGTAGCCCTGAAAGTGTAAAAATATGCCCTATACAATATAGAACAGCTCTAGCCACCTTGAACTGAGGTATTAGTTCAAGGTACTACTTTGGCCTACTCATCTTCCATCATGCCTAAGGTTTATGATTTCCAGTTTGAATCAGCCTTATTGGAAAATTTCAATGCCTATGTTTGGCTTTGTTCCATGGTGGATAAGACATGAAAATATACAAAATAAGTGTATACAAGAAAGTATTCTGACTTGTTTGGGATGTACTCCACGTTTTGTTTTAGTTATCATTGTCTTCCACTTCAGTTCCCGGTCTGTAAAACAAGAGTAACAGTGGCCTCACACAGAGCATCAATAAACAAGTAAAGGGTGCTGTCAGGACCATTAAAACGATACTATTTTAAAATGAAATTAAAGAGAATATAGATTAAACCTATAGATTGTGAAGTATTTTCTAAACTGAATGCATTGTATAAATGCTTGGTACGTGGATTGGATCATATACTCCAATTGTGTCAAACCTAATTTTTGGCTTGGGTAATTTCACTTATTGCCTTGTAAAGACCTCTCCCTACATCATTAGATGTCTACAGTACCTGGACTGAGTCACCAAGAAACTCTTGGGCAACTCTTCCTCTTCCAGGATTAGATTCATGCATATCCTTCCTTAGAGTACACTTCCTGAAATAGTGAGTATTAAGTACATCATGGCTTAATTTAAGAATCATTTATTAAAATTGGTCTTCTCTAAATATGACTAAGTCTGAATCCAACTCATGCTGTTTATTTCATTTTCAGAAAAGTAAATAAACAAGTGCTTGGAATCTGAAAGTAGTATAAATAAATTTGTCATAAAACTCAGACATGAAACTGTTGCAATGGGCATATCTGTGATGGACAATTTTTTAAAGTTTAACATTCAATTTAACTCAATTTAAATTAAACAACACATAGGGTATGCTACAGGTATTCCTAATAGCAACCAGATCACTTAATTAAGGGGTCTTGCAGTGACATGCATCTCTGAAGAAGATCTCTGTGGTCAGTTGCTGAGCAAGAAAGGCATTATTAACAGGCAGTAATTTCTTCCCGATAGCCTAAATCAGCTCATTTATTGTGAGAGCTTCTTAATAGTCTGCTGCTTAAATGGAACTCTGGGATCCTCCCTGAATTCAGCAAGCATTTATTAACAAATTTGGATTATTTGGAGCTGTAATTATCTGAATATTGCATTGTACTCAAATTCATCACAAGGAGAGTTAGCGTAACAGAAGTGAAATATTAGATGAAAGGTCAGATTGCCAATTACACCAGGCAGTTATTTTACATTTAATGTTGCTTTACATTTCCATTATTCATAACTGTTCCATTTCCCCCCTTTCTTGCTGCCATCTATATAACTATTAATAACTCCACACAGCATAAACCCAATTATCAAATCATTGAAAGGTTTGATTGTGGAATTCAAGTCAGCAGGCATGGCACTAAAATGCATTTGTACAATTTAGCTAGCTAATTGAAGCATCTGGCTTTCTGGTGTATTCTTTCCCAGCAATTTATAGATTTAGGGATCAACATAGGAGGCTAAAATATCCAAAGGGCTGCTCTGAATTTGTCCAAGGGCTGTAGCCCCCCCTGCCCCCCACCCCCCGCACCACAGAGGAATGTATTCCATTGCCATACCAGAAAGCTCTCTTGAACACCCCTGCCAGTATTGATGCGACTTGGAGGAGGGAGCATTCCAAGAGGTGGAAGAGGTGATGAATAGGATGCTTCCATCTGTCTCACACACCACTGCCTAGAGCCTGATAATGAAAGGTGTGCTTAGTGGGGAGAGATTGGAGCTTGAAGGGAGAGTGGCAATCTTTACCTCCCCAGGTGAAAGATTGAGGGGGAGACACAGTGAGAAGGAACACAGGTGAGATGACAGCAGTTAGGGTTTGATGAAAAGGGTCACTGCAATCTGATGTTTGTGGGCTAGTAGTGCCATGTTGTCTTTGCAGAACAGAGCCGATTTTGCACTTATAGGGAGGGTGTTTCATATTTCTCTGTCTGCTATCCAGTGCTAAGCTGTTGCATTAGATTAGTGTATTTGTACTGTTCTATTTGATATAATATATACTGGAATTTCTGTTATGCATTTGTCTGGGGACATTTTGGCTATGTCAAAGTGGTTCCAAGCAGACCCAGACAATGGCTTACTAACTAAAAGCTTTATTAAGTTAATGCAGGCCAATCAGAATGGATTAAGAATACAAATGAAGTGTGTTGAATAAGTCAATAATAAAAGAAACATGCATAGTCAGAATCCTAGTCATTAAGAAAGAGTGATCGGTTATTGAGAAGTTTATTCCAAACTAAATGCTCCTCTCTTCCAAATTTAAATTACGAATACTCATCTCTAACGTGGATCCTCTTGTCTGAGGACCAATCCATCAGAGCACCTGATACTTTTCAGCTGTTTGGCCCTCTTTAGCAGATGCTGTGCCCTGGGACTATGGATGGCTGAACCATCCTCTTCCTCAATAACAGGCCCGCTTTGTTTTTCCATGGTGTCTGCAGCTGGCAGAGTCTCAATGACTGCCTGGTTTATCTCTGGGTTCGCTGGTCTTAGCTCTTCAGCTGCAGATGTCAACCACCTCTTCTTGTCTTAGAATCTGTTCCCATATCCCTTGAATGCTCTTTTGCAGGAGAAATGACCCCAGTCCCTACAGGCTATTTGTTCCTCTTGTAGTTTTTTTAATTGTTACACTGACAGATATTCATCTGAACTGTTGCTGCAAGTTAGGGTTCCCCAATGTGGCACGTGTGGAGACCTCCAGTGCCACTCATGAAGTTCTTTTGCAGCCTTCTTTTTTTTTAAGGAATGCTTTGTGAAACAGTACGATCTTTTTCTCTATCTATTGCTCTGTCTCTTCCCTTGCCTACCTTGCCTTGCTATTTCTAGCTTCACAATTTCTCTTCCCATGGACCTCTCTTTCTTGATGAGCCAGGACTGAAAGGCAGCCATTCTGTAACTAGTCGCATCCTTCATGAGAGTCACTTCTGGTGGTGCCCACACCAGTTTCTTAGTATCCCAAATGTGCTCAGAAGTCTAAAAGTTTGGCAACTGTATCTACCGCTATTCATTTCTTACACTGTGAATCCCTTTGGGCAAAAATTTGTGGGGAAGTGACATACAAATAAACAGATGATGATAGATGAGTTTTCTCTGCATCCAACACTCTTACCTAGTAAAACCCTACCATGGGCTGAGAAAGCTGGCCCATCCTGCCTTTCCAATTTATTTTGTCCCTGAAGATGCAACTGCCATGCTCCAGTCATGTTACCAGTTTAGGCAGAGGTAAACACTCCACCTCTGTCTCCCCATTCACAATGCAGTTCCTCAGCTGCCCATTGGCTTACCGCACTCCCCTCTCTCCCTACTCCTTTTCCTCAGATAATCTTGACAGTGGTTTTGCAGTCTTATTGCCTTTTGGCAGAGGGGGCTTTTCTGGATCATGTCTGAAGGGCCTTTGGTTTTCCCTTCCTGGGATATCTTAAAGGATGCTCCAGTATCTAGGCCAAAGCCACAAAAAGGCACATACACTGCAATGTGTAAATACTTGCTCAATTCCGGGCCAGCTGTACCAGACTGACCTCAGCCTGTTCCTCAGCAGGATTAAGCTGGTGGGGACTGCAGAGGCAAGAGACCACTTTCCTTGTGAAGAAAAGATTGTGCGTTTTAGAACTTCTTGGTTTAAAATAGCTACCTGGATAAGTGGAGCTTTATAAATATATAAAACTATATGGAAAGAGAGAGAAAGATAATAACTAATAGTTTCCCAGTGAAATTTATTGACATTTATTTAACACTTTTGTATACTAACTCTCCATATGGCTCTCTAGATGGTTTACTTGATAAAAACCAACAGAAAAAATCATAAATACACACAATTTAGATAGTTAAAACTAGAATATCAATAATAATGTAACTTAACATCATAGCAGGAACACCAAATAATAATTTAACGACAGATTGGAACCATCTCAAATGTCATAAGGAAGAACACTAAATTTTGCATTCAAATATAATTAAAATTAAATTGCAATTAAAATAATCAACAATTAAAATACTACTTGAATAAAAAAATCTTAGCCTGGTGCTGGAATATGTATAAGGACAGTGCTTGATGAATATCCCTGGGAAGTCAATTCCATAGATTAGCATTAGGACTGACAAAAGGAAAGACTTCTTCACACAAATCAGAACTGACTTGTGAACTTGGTTGCCATGATGAGATTATGGCCTTTTAGATGGCTTTAAATAAGAATTTCAAATTCATGGATGATGGTTCTGCCAAAAGCTATTATCACAAGCTGGAACCTGTGCATTCAGAGCCAGATGAATACCATATGCTGGATATTAAGAACAAGGAAGGAATGTTCCCTTCATACCCTGCTTGTGAATTTCTGGAGATTTCTGTCTGGTCAACGCTGGAAAAAGAATGCTAGGCTAGAAATCTTTTAGTCTGGTTCAGCCAGGTCACTAGCAGTCAGTTGTGCTGTGGCCCAACTGGGCGGCATACAAATGTTTTAAATAAGAGGTTCAGAGGACAGGGAAGGGGTGTTCTCAGGCAAGATGCTCTTGGTGGGGAGGGCTCAAGGAGAGTATTCACCTTGCCCTTGCTACCACTGTTGCCCCTGCTCATTTGCTTGCATGTCTTCCTCTGGGCGCAATCTACACCGTTGCACAGAGGGAGAAGTTAGGACTTCAGAAGTCCACTGCTTCTTTTTCATGCTTCTCTCACTAGCCAGCAACAATACAGCAAACAGCAACAATAACAAGAGAAACAGCAGGGACACTGGCATCAAGTATCCTTATGTACATGGGCCTCAGCAGATTCCCAATGGTACCAGCCTCTGATGTCAGCCTTGTTCTAAAGATTAAATAAGCTTGTAAGTTTATTATTTCATCAGTTGTCCCCCATGATCACAGAATCAGCTTGTAACAGAAGTGGATGCATGTTTGGTGCATAAAGTCAATAAAGAAAAGCATACCACTCTAAACTAAACTGTGGTAGCTTGAGATGGCTGTTTAATATGGAAGCTATAAAGTAAACTGTACAAGGGGAAATGACCCTCTTTGTTAAAGTGATATATTTTCCAAATATATTGGCTTTCTTTTGGAGGAAGAAAACTGTCTCCAAAGGGTGCTTCTTGTTTTTAGAGTGGTGTGAAATGTGACAAGCTTTACGACTAGAAGCAATGAGTGCAAACTTCCCTCTTACATTGATGCTGTTCCCCATGAAGGTTAATATAGTTATACTAAGTCCATTACTTTTGAGAGTAGTAATGGAAAATGTCCTACTTAATAAAGTGGACATCAACATCCCGAAGAGGTTCCACAGCTATCTGTCTTCTATCTTTAATTTTAATTAACAAAACAAATGGTCAGTAAACTCAAAGCAAAGAATCAACATTAATCTCTAAATCAAAAGGATTTACATTGAGATTACAATTAATCACATGCATGAAATATCTTATTTAATAGGGTGATGCCCTCAGTTACTTTGTTTAATCACTAAAACAATTCAATTTCCAAAATTAGAATTTGGATCCTTTCCAAACATACCCCATTAAGATGATCAATTCAGTAAGAACAGTGACAGAAAGAAACCCTTTGAAAATGAAATGGTAAAACTTTGTCCTCCTCTGCTTAAAGGCAGTCATGCTCAGAAGTATCTGCCACACTCTAGTGCTTCACAGAGTATGCTAATTACATACAAAGGCTGCCTTTGACTACTGCAACTTTGGGATGAAAAGGATCTTCCATTTTAATGGCCTGTTCTTTAGATAGCACACTAACTTACTAAATGTGTTACCAAAGCACATTTCTTTCAAAGAACTTGATTCTCCCTCTTTTGCCAAGGCAGCAGAATAGTGCTGGGTGGAAAGATGCACAAAGATTACTCTCCCCATGTATGAGAAAGTGCATGGCTCAATTGCACTTCTGATAGCCCACCAAACAGGTGTTATGTAGGCTGTTGGGAACCTGCTTGAGCTGATGAAGAGAGTTAACCAGTTTACATGATTGCCAACACCCACCATGGCTTAAGCCATGGTGAGTTGCTGCATGTGCTCTTCTCCATGATGAACATCCATGTCATGGAGGACAGTCACCATGGCTTAATGTGAGATGTGAATTTGAGCAGGGTGTCTTGTTGACATGGATAACATGGCATCACAGAATCCTATTTCACATTATCAACCGTGGTGACCTCCTGCCACAGTGGCATGTGGCACAACCCACCATAGGTTATTTAATCCTGGCTGGATGCCAGTGTTCATCTGAACTGGGTCACTGGCTTCTCAAGTTTACTCATGTTCCCAACAGCCTACCCAAGAGACAGGAAAGAGGGTGCATAGGGAGAGTTATCCCTGTACACCTTTCTCCCAGTGCAGTCTAGCTCAAGAGAGGAAATCATGTTAGTGACACCTTATAAGATCTTTATTTTCAGTAACATCTGCTGAGATGGACTGAATCCATAAAGGAAGCCACAAGCTTGAACTTAGAAGAGCTGAGCAGGGCTGTCATGGACAAGGAATATTGGAGGGTTTTCATTCATGGGGTTGACATATGGCAGAGATTACTTGGTGGCACATAACAAAAAATGCATACTGCTTCCCTTGCATGATATTATTTTGGAAGAAGAAACTTACTTGGCTGGTGAAAATATGCAAACTTCAGGCAGCTCCTAATTCAAACTATGCAAGTGACTCTATGTTGAATAAGGATCAAGGAAAGCAACATTAGTTTAAAGATGAGTGAGAAACTTGTTGGCATCATGTTTTAATACAAAGTTACCAAATTTGAACTTTCCAAACCTGTGTGAAAATTGGAATGCAAGTATATGACAATATGCACACTTGTCAAAATTTTGTGCCGCAGTTCACAAATTCAAAAATGATCCTCAAAAATGTGTATAATAGGAAAAAGTGTGCACAGAATACATTGGGACTGCAGGTGGCGCAGTGGTTTAAACCTTTGTGCTGCTGGGCTGGTTGATCGAAAGGTAGCCGGTTCGAATCTGCACAACGGAGTGAGTTCCCGTTGCTCCATCCCAGCTCCTGCCAACCTTGCAGTTCGAAAGCATGCAAATGCAAGTAGATAAAAAGGTACCACTTCAGTGGGCAGGTAACAGTGTTCCATGCACTTCGGTGTTTAGTCATGCTGGCAACATGACCACGGAGACTGTCTGCAGACAAACGCTGGCTCCCTCGGCTAGGAAATGGAGATGAGCACCACCCCCTAGAGTCAGGCATGACTGGACTTAATGTCAAGGGGAAACCTTCATTTATTTATTTAGGAGACTTCTATGCTGCCCCATTCGCCGAAGCCTCAGGGCGGCTCACAACCATAAATAAACTTCAAAATAGAATAATATAAATTAACAATATAAATTAAGTCGCCCTGGCCAAAGAATAAAATGAATAAATAATATTAACAATTAAAATAACATTTGAATAAAAAGGTCTTCGCCTGGCGCCGAAAAACAAATAACGACCTTTACCTTTACCTTTTTATGCAGGAAAACATGAGTATTAGAAGGGAAAGCACATATTTTAGGGCAAATCACTTGGGGAATATGCATGGTTTTGGACATCTACATATAAACACATACATTTGGGTAAATACATATGAAATTATGTATCAATTCTCATGAAGAGATCTTTAGGAGGGGAAACAAGCTAATGCTGAAATGAGACAAAATGAAGTTAATATTGGAAAAATGGCAAGTTCTATGAAATTAAATTTTATTAGCTGCATCATGGCAAGCAAAATTTAAAGCTATATCATTTTTTCAAGAGCAGGGAGAGCTGTGAATTTTCTACAGACCTGAAAGCGATCTATCAAAATAAAATAAAATAAAATAAAATAAAATAAAATAAAATAAAATGGAAGTTTGTAGGATATGAAGATGCAACTGTTGTGTTAAAATGGATGTATAATGAAAATGTAAAAGCTTCATTGGTTAAAATATATCCTTGATCATTTTATGCATTTTACTCTGCATCAACAAAACTCTTGTGGTGTAGCAAAAATAGTGAGGAATTCAATTATACTATGTAGTTCAAAGAGATCAAACCAGTCAGTTCTAGAGGAGATCAACCCTAACTGCTCCTTAGAAGGCCAGATACTGAAGATGAAACTCACATACTTTGGCCACCTAATGAGAAGGAAGGACTCCCTGGAGAAGACCGTATGCTGGGAATGATTGACGGCAAAGGATGAGGTGGCTAGATGGGCAGTGGGTATGGGCTTAGGTGGACTTGAAGGGATGGTGGAGGACAGGAGAGCCTGGAGAAATGTTGTCCAAGGGGTTGTGATGGGTCAGGCACGACTTTGTGACTAAACAAAACTGCAGTGCCTTGTGTGAAACCTCAAATGGCCTTACCCATGGTTCTTTACTTTTAATTCTTTTTCACCTAGTGAAGGAAATAACTTTGTTGCGTAAAAGGAATTGTTCTTTTCTTTCCCATAGCAACTCCCTAGTCACTGAAAAATGAAAGAATTGCCAGATCTAGACACTACTATTTAAGCCTTTCCTCACCAAAGTGAGTAAGAGCAGGATCTTTCTGCACAAAGGGCCGTCGTATGGTGCTGATAGCTCACTGATTATGTCAACATTTATTAGTTAAAAATCGCAAGTCTTCTTTTAGGGAAGAACCCAGGTGCCTGCAATTAATATTTCTCATCCTCACTAGAGAAATGTAACTTAACTCCTAATGTCTTTACCTTAAAGAACTTTTTTTTTTTAAATTAAATAAATAAATGACCAATTAAGTCATTAGAAACAGCACAGCCAAGGAGAGGCTTGGGATAATGTATTTTTGCTAGCTGAAGCTAATTGGAGCCAAATGAGTAAAAACAATGCAGCACGGGCAAACAGGAAAATCCCAGGGCTTTAAGGGACTGAAATAAATTAAGGCAATCAGCAGTGTATGGATAATACAGTGCATTCAATTAATATAAATAGGATAGCAGCAAAGCACCACTGAGGCACAGAGGAGGTTTGTGGGGGGCTGAAGCGAGTGGGCAGCAGATGTCTTTGCAAGTGGTGTAGAACAGAAACATAAAGAGCCTGCTACAGTCAAGCAGTTCGAAGAGGAAAGGGAAAACAACTGAACCTGGATGTGGAAAACCACGATACCATGGAGCCAGCAGCAGGGAATGAACATCAGCATACTTCCATGGTGTTTAAAGAACACAGTCCTGCCCTTTATTAAAGAAGAGTGAAGGAATAAGAAGTGTGTGAGATGAGACAAGGCCTCAATGGCACTACCTGTACCACCAGATGTGTTGAACTACAATTCCTGGCATTCCTAGCTGGGGTATATAGTCCAACACATCTGGAGGGCATTGGATTAAGAAAATTGGTATTGCATTAAAGCCAGTTAATGTTTCTTATAGCACCTTACTGCCATGCCTGTATAAGTCTTCTGTCAGCCCTCCTTTCTCTCCTTCCCTCTCTTGCGCATGTGTATGTGTAAAAACCAACTGTAGCATATGATCCTTCCCTATCCCCATTCCCCTGATCCATCATGGCTTTAGCTTCCAAGGTCTGCTATTTCTTCCTTCCCTTCCTCTCCCCATTCCTGTTTAGTCTGTTCAGCCATTTGTGCTTACGTGCACGAGACAACCGTCTGCTTCCACCCCCACCTCTCCTGTACAGAATTCATCTGTGTCTCACCAGAGCTTTGTAGTTGACTGCCATTGTCTTCTCTTGGCATGCCTCCAGACTGCCACCTACACATGCAGGCATTCTGTGGGGGTGGATGAACCATCCCACCCTCTCTTCTCCCTCTTTTCATCGTGTCAGCTTAATTGTTAGAGTAACTGCTGCACTCAATTGATTCCACAATTTTAGCTTTCAGGCCCCTTCTGAGGTATGAAGGAAGAAACAACCTTTTCTCTCACTTCATTTGAAGCCTCATTGTACGACCAAGTTTGCCCCACCTTCGCTGTCTCACCCTTTTCAAA
The DNA here is from genome assembly GCF_004798865.1 of Varanus komodoensis. Taxonomy (NCBI): domain Eukaryota; kingdom Metazoa; phylum Chordata; class Lepidosauria; order Squamata; family Varanidae; genus Varanus; species Varanus komodoensis. The sequence continues at coordinate 31,276,437 of NW_025335941.1, forward strand.
AGGTGGAGGTAAAGTGGGAATCAGCTCCATCACATTTGTCCTACTGCCAGTAGTGTGTTTTGCCTTGTCAACTTCCAAAATGTGTGCCTGTTTTCTACTTTCTCAGCAGTATGAAAATATTTTGTTGTAATGAACATTCTTCTATTACTTTGTTTTCTGCTGTGACCTATCATTGAAAAAACTGATCATTTGAAAAACTGACCAACTGATGGACTGACCATTCCATTGGTCTGGTCATCCAGTAGGTTACGTTAAGTCTGTGTTTCTTTAAAGCAGCCTTTCCCAACTGGGTGACTTCCAGAGGTCTTGGACTACTGCCCCCATCAACCCTGCCAGCAAATAGTTGCCATGCTTCCTTGGGGTGGTTGAAGTGTCTACTTCCACAGGGTTCCTGATCACACTGAGGGTTCTTCTCAGGTACAAAGAGAACTGGAAGGCAGTCCCTTTCAACAATCAAAAGTTATGGACAAAAGCGATGAGAAGGCTTAATATGGAGCTTGCATTCATGTACTCCCCCCGCCCCCCACACACAAACTTTTAGACTCCATCATGGTCGGCCTAGTGGGCTCAGTAAAATTGGGAACAGTAAGTTTTCAGCTCCCCCAACCATGCCTAAATGCCCAGTTCTCAACATTTTCTCCCTTTCCAAATCAGCTTGCAAGTATCATAGAATGTAACTCTAAGCAACAAATAATGTGCACCCTCAAATGGAAAAGTGGAAAATGGTATGTGTTCAAATGACAAGCACATACTCCTGTGCTTTGCAACATTTTGCTAATTTTCTTTGCAAAATTTGTAAAGATTTGAGAACGAGAGCCCCTAGAGTGTGTGTTTTAACAGATAAGAGATTTAATAACCTACCAATGAAATAAACACTACCACCAACAACAACCTACATTGTTCTTTGCCCCAGTTTCTGGAGTGCCTTTATACTTCATTCCTGTACAAAACCCATCTGTGATTCCTGCACTAACCCCAGATAAACTCATAACTATTACTACAATTTACTGCTCTTGAATACTGGCATGAATACTGCCTTTAAAAAATACCCTACAGAATAATTGATTGAAAACAAAAGAAATCAGAACATTTAAAAAAGTCACCCTGGCCATGTGACAATACTGGAAAAGACCATGAAATAAATTCCTCATAAACATTACAGTAGGTTAAACAGGGGTAAAAATCCTGAACAGACCTATTAAAATACATATGAATTTTTTAAAAAAAGAATCCCAAGAATCAAACACATTGACTGTGCCCTCCACAAGCACAGTACCTTTAACTTGCTTAAAGTAACTTATTATAAGATCCAAGCTCAATTTGGGGATACTCCCCTCTTTCCCAGCAGCCCCCTCTGTACTCTACCCCACACTGTTCAGGTGGGTTCCTTGATCCTCCAATGAGAATTTTTCAGGGGTCCCTGGAGGTTGCAGGGAGAAGTGGAAGCAGGAAACTTTCCTCTGATGAATATCTTCCTGTTAAAAACTTAGGATCTGAAACTGCATTTGTACTGGGTTGTGAGAGATCCAGTCTGAGTTGGTCACAAACAAATAAGCAGATAGACCTACTGCAAGGCTGCATGATTTTTGTTATATCAGGTCCACCAATCTTTCTCTACTCAGCTTGGAAAAACTGGTTCACTGTGATATTCACAAGTCAGATTAAAAGAAACGGGAATTTATTTGAATCTTTTGCAGATGTCAGTGACATCTCCTCCTGCTAATAAATTCCCAGGTCCTGGGCCCCAAAGCCAGTGTGAACAGGGACTGGGGAATGGGTGTTGGTATATTAAGAAGAAGAGCAGGGAAGAGGACACCAAACCTAGTGCAACCTATACAGGAAAAAATCCTAGATATCATACAGTTCAGGCATGACGCAGAATCTATATATGGCTCCTAAATTGGAAATTAACAACTCATGCCCATTTTCAGAGAACAAAACTGAGAAATATTCCTGCATGTTCATTTCTCCTTTTCTGCACAGTTTTTCTTTCCACTTTTCAGACAAAGAATAGCAATCTTAAAGAAAATTACTTAAGAAATTTTGCAAGTAATGCATTGCCTATCCCTGCTGTTAAGGTCTTTGAGCATATGTCAGACAAAATCTATTTATTGTTTAACAATAACTCTACTGCTTCTTCTCTGTTTCTACAGTGTGTTATTTCTGCAGCTGTTCAACCATCCGCTGAACATCTTTTATGATTAAAACCATCTAGATCCTCTTCATTAGCACACTAAAATTATTGCTAATCTTTAACTTAAGTGACACAACAAAGTATCTACCTGCTGCACAGGGCCAATACCAGCACATACTGGGTGCATGCCACATACCAGGAGTGGTAAGTGGGGAACAGGCAAAGGACCCCCCTCCAAGTGCAGGGCTTTCCTGAGTACCACAGACCTCCCACCCCATATGCATGAGTTCATCCCATCGATTTGGTGCTCAGAAAATTCCCATGCTGGGACCCTACTTAAATAAAAGGAACCATGAAATGGCAATTAACTTCTGTGAATGAATCTAACTGATAAGAAGCCTGGCTTCCCATTGTGCTCACCATGTTAGAGTCAGGTAGCCCTGTGCCCAGCTGTGCAGAAGGCAGCACTGCCCAAGTCTGCTTTAAAGACCAAGAATCATGAGATGTAGAGCAGAGGGGCTTTGACATTCCCATCCACACCTGGACAATAAGGTAAGCAGACACGCAGTTCACCCAGTCCCAGTACTCCCCCTCACAGTGAGACAGATTGTATTTCTATTTCAGTTAGAGTGATCATTTCTTAATTTTATCTCTATATCTAAATTAATATGATATGCTGATTCTATGCAAATCTGCCTCCTTTTTCTGCCCATTTAAACAATCACTTCCCTCTTTTTTTTTTGAATCCAGAAGTGGCCACCCTACATTGCAGTGGTCCTTCCTGTTACCAAATGGTGAAAGTTCTCCTGGTGAGGAGCAGCAGAAATGATAATCACAGCAAAGTCTCAGCTAATGTCTGGCTTTCAGGCCTGCAGCTGGTCTCTCCTCACCTATCTTCAGAAGGTACTTTCACAGAGTATCTATGAATTGCTGAAGACAACCCAGTGAGCTTCAGCTGTTGGAAGGCAGAGAAGCAAAATTGATAATACCAATAATAACAAATTTCCTAAGGAGTTCAGAGGTAAGAGCACAGAAAATCAGCAGCTAAGAACCATTTAAAAAAAAGATGCAGGAAGATGTCCAATGGATCTTCCTCCTCTCTGTGGATTATTTTGATCCTTCTGTTTTCCTTAAGCTGTTGACTGGGCAGCAAACAAAGCCAAGCATTCTCTTGCTGGACCTGTTGTCCCATTATCAGAGTATCACAAAACTGGGCTTAGAATTTAAGACTGAAATCTTATGCCTACTTATCTGGGGATAAGCTCCACTGAATTCAGTAGGGCTTAATTTTGAGTGAGCATCCATAGGATAGCACTATGAGACAGATGTTGCAGTTTTAACCAAATTTAGATGACCTAAGAGAAGCTAATGAATCAACAGTATAGCTGCTTGAGTTGTGTGTTTTTTATTTATACAATAAATATAGCCTATCCCTTTTAGAGAAAATATATTGGTGTGAACTCATTTTATTTATGCTAAGTGGTACCTTGACACTTCACTCTCCATTAAAGAAAGAAAGAAACCATCACTGTGTACAGATGACCCAGACATTTTAGATTGATATGCATCATTTTAATTTGTGGTGCATGTCAGTGAGAGGGCAAGTCAATCAAATAGTTGGTAGCAGAGCAATTTCAATCATGTCTGGGTGGGACATCTTTCTCTGATGCATTTTGATTTGACTTCCTGCTCAGGCTGAGGCTGCAATCCTATTGCTGCTTACATGGGAGCAAGTCCTACTGAACGCAATGGGACACACTGAGTAGAGTTGTATAGTATGGTGCTGTGCTGAACAACTTGTGACAGGTGTTAGTCAAGCTGGAACTGAAGTTGACAGTGAGGAATACCTTGTGTTGATTCTGTTAGATCTTTCAGTCACTTTTTTCCTGATAGCATTCAGAAAGTGACTGCAAGGAGGCAACCTCAAATCCATAGAAATGATCTGCAAATTTGCTTAGGGCACAGCATTTTCACCCATGGCATTTAACATCTGATGAAGTTGTTGAGCACTTCATCTGGAGCTCTGGATTTGAGGTTCATCAAAATGCTTCTGTCACCCACCTCTCTATTTCTGTATTCAGGAACATTTTCTTGGCTATAAACCAGTGCTATGAATTACCAAGGAGGTAGAACAAACTGAAGCAAAATCTAGGTAAGAGGGAGGCAGTATGAATCAGCAATCCCAATGATCTTATGAAATTGATGGAGTGCTATGCTATCAGAACAGATTCATAGTCTGATGTTATCCTGGGCACTATCCAATACTGTTGCCAAGCTCCTGCTATTTCTGTTACATCAGCAGAACCTGTCACTAATGCAACAAGAAGCTAGAGCTTCCTAAACAAACCTTCATTTCAGTGATGAGGCAGGGCGGCAGGGCTCCCCTTTAAACAGTCTAAGGATCTCCTCCATTCCAGTAATGCATGGTTTGGCTCATTTCCTTTTGCTTCAGAATCTGTTAGCTAAATTTCCCATTGTGCTAGCAGTTGGCCCTTCCACTGTAAACACAATGTTTGATACTGCCCTCCTGGACCCTGCTCAGTTCATGGAAAGAAGGTATCTTTCTGGATAGGCTGGCGGGACTGGGGGTTGGAGGCACTGCTTTGCAGTGGTTCCACTCCTACCTCAATAACCGATTCCAGAAGGTGGTGCTGGGGGACTATGGCTCTGCGCCGTGGCAACTATGCCATGGAGTACCGCAGGGGTCCATTTTGTCCCCTTTGCTGTTTAACATCTACATGAAACCGCTGGGAGAGGTCATCAGGAGGTGTGGGCTGTGGAATCATCAGTACACTGATGATACCCAGCTCTACCTCTCATTTTCCACCAATCCAGGTGAGGCAGTGGCTGTGCTGAACCGGTGCCTGGCTGAGGTAATGGGCTAGATGAGGGCCAATAAACTGAAGCTCAATCCAGACAAGACGGAGGTCCTGTTGGTTGGCGGATCGGGCTTCGGAGAGGGTGAATTGAACCTTGTCCTGAATGGGGTTGCACTCCCTCTTAGGGACAAGGTCCGCAGCTTGGGAGTGCTCCTCGACCCAGAGCTTTCATTGGAAGCTCAGGTGACAGCAGTGGCGAGAAGCACTTTCCTTCAGCTTCGGCTGATCCATCAGCTGCGCCCCTACCTGGAGTATGACTGCCGACAGTAACACACGCTTTAGTGACTTCCCGCCTTGACTTCTGTAACGCACTCTACATGAGGCTACCCTTGAAGACGGTCCGGATACTTCAATTGGTTCAAACTAGAGCTGCCAGGCTGCTGACGGGGACTGGGCGTTATGTTCACATGAATTCAGTCCTCCATCAGCTTCACTGGCTTCCCATTGAAGTCCGGGCCCAATTCAAGGTGTTGGTGATGACCTATAAAGCCCTAAACGGCTTGGGTCCTGGCTACCTGAAGGAGCGCTTACGTCCATATACGCCCGCCCACCCCCTGAGATCTGCGGGAGAGGCCCTTCTCTGGGAGCCCTCCGTGAAGGAAATTAGGAGGGTAGGTACTCGGAGGAGGGCTTTCTCAGCAGTGGCACCCAATCTATGGAATCCGCTCCCCAGAGAGGTCCGCCTGGCGCTGTTGTTATTTGTTTTTCGGTGCCAGGCGAAGAACTTTTTATTCAAACGTCATTTTAATTGCTAATATTATTTGCTTAATTCTTCGGTCAGGGTGACTTATTTTATAATGTTAATGTGTTTTATATTTTTAGTGTTTTATATTTTAACTGATGTTTTGTAAGCCGCCCCGAGGCTTCAGCGAATGGGGCGGCATAGAAATTTTTAAATAAATAAATAAATAAAATAAATAGTAACACTGGCCGGGAGCATCTTTTGCAGGTTCTAGAGCAAAGACAGTGTATCATGCTTCGCTGTTCTTTCTTAAGTTCCTCACCTGAATGATGCAATATAAAAAGATGATTCAGAAGTTGTAGATGGTGCAATATGCCACAGTTCCCTGCCTGCTGATGAATGCAGGAGGTGAGAACCAAATTTCTGATGATGTTGACCAATGGTCCATGTCCTGGTGTGCTTATGCCCAAAATACGCAACAGAGGTTTTCTTTTAAAAGATTTACTCTTGAGAATAACAGTTTGGGACAGCTTACACGGTCCCCTGTTTTAACCTCACAACAATGCTTGTGAGGTAGGTCAGACTTAGAGTCAACAGTGGGCCGAAAGTCACCCAATGACCTTCACATCTGAGAAGAACCCAAATTGCTCAAGTTCCAACCCAGCACCCTGACTGCTATGCCGCATTGGTTCTCTTAATTCTGAAGCTCTTCAACATGTCAGGTGATGTAAAGCGGCTACACATGACCTCTCTGAACACTGGATAAACATGAAGAGGGCCCATATGAGCTAGCTCTGCCAAAAACGGTGCTTTTGATAATACATAATGCATGTCTTCTTGATCTTCTGTTTGTTAATTTGCTGTTCATGTTTCAGTATGTTTTTGTTGTAGAAATGGCCTTTATCTTGTCTGTCTCCTGCATGTGCTTTATGTGATAGGCGGTACAAAAACTCTGTAACTTAAAAAATAAAACATCTAGAAACAGGAATTACTACCATTGTTCAGGGCTTTCCCATTGTTCAGTATAAACTGTCCAAGGAAAGTCAGAACAAGCTTCTCTTTCATGGCCTTTCAAAGGTCTGGCAAGACTTGTTTATTTGGGGTGCTTTTGGCAAGCACTCCCCCACCTCAACTTATGAATTTTGTGTGCTCTTAAGTTCTAATGGTTCTTTGTTTTATATTGATTTATACCATTTGTATGTATAAACTTATGAACCTTGGAAAAGTGATATGCAAACATTTTAAATGCACTGTGTCTCAGAAAATTGAGAGCCTATTTTTATGCATATACCACTGAGCTTGGAACAGACTTGCTTTGGATTTTAGAACTTCTTACTGCCATAAAAGGGGACCTGCAACAAAATATTGCAGTAGCAGAATGGATTGGTCCCGTTCGGGATTTGAGCCAGGCTAGCTTCATCAAACACAACCGATTCCATTCTCTCTACCCATAAGCCTGCTGATCATTTTTTCATCACCAGACAAATCTCTTTTTCTTTTCCTGAAGTGTTTTAGCTTCAAAAGGATTTTGTGGCTTTTAACTTCTCTTTCCTTTCATTGATACCTGGGGGCGTCAATGTATTTTGATTTGAAACAAGGACAAATAAATGTAGGGTTAACTATGAGGTGAGATAAACTGCTTCTTTAGGTGACTCAGACCAGAGAAGAATTACCATGATCTTGTTAGCATGTAACAACAACTCATACTATGGAATGAGAGACAGTGTTGTTGAATTATGGGTTAGAGTTATTTGTGAACCCTGCACTCTGTTCTAATTATGAGTTGTTAACTAAAAACAACCCAGGAGAAGAATCCATGGTTTGTTGTTGAGTTTTGAACTCTGTTAGAAGAATACCTAACACTGTTAGGCAGATGGTTGAAATCTAGAACCTGAATCCAAATTCCAAACTTTCTCTGAAATGCTACCTGTTCTGCTTGCAGATCCAACTAGACAGACACAGCTGAGGAGCCTTAATGGACAGATGAAATGGTGGTGTAGGAAGAGGGATTTAAATTTGTTAGGTTTTGGGGAATATTTTGGGACAAACTATGTTGTCCAAAAGGGAGGGGATTCACATGAAGCAAAAGCTGATATATAACCTTTAAAAAAGCGGAGTAGCAGCTTTTAAACTGAACTCTGGAGGGAAATCAACAGGAGCTGAGAAGATTCTGGTTCAGGTTAAATCTTCCCTAGGGGATGAAATTGAAAAGGCTTCTGATTGTCCAAATGTAGGAGGGGAGGAAATAGGCTGTGAGAATAGGATAAAACATAACTAGTCTAAGAAGCCCAAGTACCAAAACAGAAGTTTCATACATCAGAAACACCTGGAGAGGGACATTGTATAGGTGTTTCTATGCAAGTGCTAGAATCCTCCAAGCCAAAGTAGGAGGGTTGGAGTGTCTGGCTTAGAAGAAGTAGTTTGATATAGTGAGAATTAGACATGTGGTAGAACAGAGAGAATCAATGGGGTATAGCCATCTCGAAAGTCTAAAAGTTGCAAACTCCTTCACAAAAGTACTGTGGGTGGCAGTGCTAGACTCTAAGACTAATTTCATCCTAGGATTATGCTACTGTTCCCTAGAACAGAATAAAAATGAAATCAGGGAGGCCTCAGAACAATGAAATCTTGTAATAATGGGTGAATTCAGCTACCTGCGCATTGACTTGAATAAAGGTATGGTTCAGTTCTGGCAAAGACATTAAATTCCTCAGTGTCTTAAATGAATGTGCCCTAAAACAGTTGGAACTGACCAGATAGGAGGCAATTGTGAATTTAATTATAGGTGTTGTCTAGCATGTAGTATGAGATGTAAATATTGCTGAATTGGTTGAAAAATTTGATCATAGTGCTATCAGATTTAATATACATTTAAACAGAAGATTGTTAAAGAGGACAAACAGCCACATTTGACTTCAAAAACCCAAACTTCTCTAAAATAAGGGAATTTGTAAAAAGTTGAAAGGAGGCATCAAATCTCTTTAAATTGCTTGGAGATCAAAACCAGAGTAATAGAAACTCAAATAGCATGCCCAAATGAGGAAAACAAAAGTGAGCATAAGCTAGCCTGAGGGAGATGTAAGCTGTTAATAAGAGATTCTTTCAAAAAGCATTTTGAGGAGCATAATGCTAAGAAGAAAGCCAGCAGTGTTTAAAAAAAATCAGTAGTGAGAAAACAGAAAGGCAGTTGGGTGATAATGAATGATAACAGAATTGCAAGAGTACGAAATGAGGATAAGGAGATTGCAGAGAAGCTAAATGAATTCTTCTCAACTGTCTTCATAGCATAGGATGCAAAATATATACCTGTTCTTGAATTTGTATATTATGAAGGTAGTCTAAATTAAGGCAATAGTGGTGACAAAAGATGAAATTCTCAACCTTACTGACAAACTGAAAGTTAACACTTCATCACACCCAGATCCTAGAGTCCTTAAAGAGCTGAAGCATGAAATTGATGGCCTTCTTACAAAAATATGCAACATGTCCCTAAGATCAGCCTCTGCATCAAGTGACTGGAGAATGGCCAATGTTACACCATTTTTTAAAAAGCTATCCAGTGTGATTTAGGAAATTATAAGGAAGTTATTCTAACATGTGCTCTGGGTAAATTGGTTGAAAGCATTGTTGAAGATAAAATCAATAAGCATATAAAAGGAGAAGCTATGCTGAAAGAAAACTCAACATGGGTTCTGTAAAGTTAAGTCATTTTAGAGTTCTTTGAATGTGTCAGAAAATGTGTGGTCCTATAGACACTCTGGTCTTCCAAAAGGCTTTGACAATGTTACTCATTTATTTTTAGCAGTCACAGAAAAAGAAAAGAAGTCATCTTATTTATTTATTTATTAAAACATTTTTATGCCGCCCCATTCGCCGAAGCCTCGGGGAGGCTTACAACATAGATAAAACAATAAGTTAAAATATCCATATAAAATAATCTTAATTAAAACACACATTATAAAATAAGCCGCCCTGGCCAGATAAAATTCAATTGTATTTAGCATTTAAAATGTTGCTTAAATAAAAAGGTCTTAGCCTGGCGCCGAAAAACAAATCTTATGGATCAGTGACTCGTTAAAAACAGAAAGTAGACCAAGAGTGGGAATGAAAAGTAAATTTTCCAGTTGAGAAATGTACACACTGGGGATCCACAGAATTCTGCATTAGGACCAGTGCTTTTCAACCTATTCATGAATAAGCTGAAATTAGCACTAATGAGTAAAGTGCCCAAGTTTGCTGATGACACACAACTATTTAAAGTGGTTAAAACAAAAGACAAGCATCAAAGGTATTCCTCCAAGCTGGAGGAATGGTGTCAAAATGGCAGATATGGTTCTATGTAAACAAGTGTAGAATAAAGCAGGTTGGGCCAAAAATCCTAATTTTAAGTATAAGCTGATGGAATCTGAGCTATCAATGAACTACAGACCAGGAAAGAGATCTTTGGATTCTGGTTGACATCTCTATGAAAATGTCAACCCACAGTACAACCACTGTGAAAAATATAAACTTCATGTTAAGCTTAATTAGGAAAGGAACTGAAAATAAAACTTCCAAGCTGCTCAAAGTCTTTAGTGTGACGACACTTAAAATATTATGCATAGCTCTAGTGTCTGCACCTGAGGAAGAATACTGTAAAATTGAAAAAGGGGAATGGTGAGGGGTTGTAGCAACTCTCCTATGAGGAATGGTTGCAACAGCTGAAATTGTTTCTCTTACGGAAAAAAATAAAGGGAGACAGGGGAGACGTGTTCAAAATTATGCTTGGCAGTGCTTTTTTTGTAAGAAAAAAGGTGCTGGAACTCATGAAATTATTTACCTTTCACATGTAGTCAATCACTGTACACACACCCACACACATCAGTTGTGTAACGAAACATAATGGTCGCCGCATGCAGTAAGCACTCAGCGCACGTCCACACAACCAATCACAAGCCGAGCAGTGCCATCACAACCAGCGCGGACGAAGTACACATGCATCGGATTCGACACACAAGCCGCCCACATGCACTGTTTTAATGATTTTGCTGCTGACCTGCTACGCTCAACAGGGCGACTCAAATCCACGTGGACCAAACATCAAATTTTCAAAAGCTATTTTTAAAACTTGGAAAAATTGTCGAAAAAAGGTGCTGGAACTCCATTCCGGTGTGCTCTATGACAAAAAAAGCACTGATGCTTGGTATAGAGAAAACAAAGAGGGAGACAACCTGGGATCATCCCATGAAAGTTACTGGTGGCAGATTCAGGACAGATATAAAGTACTGCATACAGCAAACAGCTGAACTATGGCATTAACTTCCATGAGATGTAGTGGTGGCCACCAGTTTGTGCAACTTTAAAAGAGCATTGGACAAATTCATGGAGAAGAATTCTATTAATAGCTATAAGTTTTGATGATTATATACTACCTTGGTAAAAGAGATATTGTGTCTATGTACACCATTTACTAGGGAACTTGGGCAGGATGAGACTGTTTTACACATATCCTGCTTGTAGGATCCTGTGGACAGCAGCTTTGCCACTGTGTGAACAAAATGCTGGACTGGGTGGACCATTACCTCAAAGCCCTTAGTCAAGCCCATTAGACAGAACAAAGCAATTCCTAAATAAGGTATTCTGAAAGCGGCTTCCAGAGTGAAGCCACTCCAAGGCCCCTTGAAGCTTTCATTTCTTCTTTCTTCTGCAGCCTGCCTCCTTAATGGAGTCTCTTTCCCATTCACACTAGCATGTTGGAACAACAAAGTCCTTCAGCCATGGAAGCTAATAAGTGTCCCCTGTGTTTTTATAAAGCAACATCACAAGAACCCACAGGTATCCACCATAATGCCGTGTTTGCTCCCATGACCTGATTATAAGTTGGCCCTGATGCACAAATAATCATACAAAAATATGGAGTTATTCAGTCTAAGAGTATGGCTGAGGGTCCTATCACTTCCTGTAAAATAGATGGGGAAGAAATGGAGGTAGTGACAGATTTTATTTTCCTGGGCTCCAAGATCACCGCAGACGGGAACTGCAGCCAAGAAATTAAAAGACGCTTGCTCCTTGGGAGGAAAGCTATGGCAAATCTAGACAGCATACTAAAAAGCAGAGACATCACCCTGCCAACAAAAGTGCGTATAGTCCAGGCTATGGTTTTCCCAGTTGCAATGTATGGCTGCGAAAGTTGGACCATAAGGAAGGCTGAGCGCAAAAGGATTGAGGCCTTTGAATTGTGGTGCTGGAGAAGACTCCTGCGAGTCCCTAGGACCTCAAGGCGATCAAACTAATCAGTCCTAGAGGAGATCAACCCTGACTGCTCTTTAGAAGGCCAGATACTGAAGATGAAACTCAAATACTTTGGTTACCTAATAAGAAGGAAGGACTCACTGGAGAAGAGCCTAATGCTGGGAACAATAGATGGCAAAAGAAGGGGATGGCAGAGGATGAGGTGGCTAAATGGAGTCACTGAAGCAGTTGGTGTGAGCTTAAGTGGACTCCGGGGGATGGTGGAGGACAGGAAGGCCTAGAGGAATGTTGTCCATGGGGTCGCGATGCGTTGGACACGACTTCGTGACTAACAACAACAATAACAGATTGGTTGGAGCCATCTCATGTTAGGTATTCTTTTTAATAAATGGGCTATTTGAAAGATCATATTCTTGCATATGACCCAGTCTGCTCCTAGGCCGTGGAACTCCTGGCTAATGGAGGAAAGCTATCTCTGTTTGTGTTGCTCTTCCACAAGCAGATCTTTTTTCCCCCCCCCCCAACTAGACTATTGGCATCCAACTGATTGCTGATGAGGTAAGTTTTAATCTGGTGGGTACTGTTGTTTTCTTTCTTATTGATTTTGTTATTTAATGGATGAGAGTTAATGCTATAATTCTTATATTTGCCTGCTTTATGGTTAGCAGTTATGAGCATTGTTTTGGAAAGGCAGATTAATAATTTCATAAATATATGGAAGATTGCAAAACAAAACACAACACCCCAGCACAGGTATGGAAACTGTTCTTAGATATGGCATAAGTAGAGATCTCAGAGAATATGTATTTTAAAATTTATCAATGACACCTGTTGCATTCTTTGTTGAACATAGTCCATGGAACTTCACTAGGAGAACATTTTGTGAACATACCTTTTTTCAGCCAATTTTACAGCACTATATATATATATATATATATATATATATATATATATTTAAAGGACATACCTGGCTTCAGTGTTTCAAGTTATCAAAAAGTTTTTCTATTTGTGTACACGCATGGCAAATTTGTTTTATCTTTATGATCAACTACCAAAAAAGTATGGCAGATCATTAGGGAAACATATACTGACATAAATCATTTAACTGGTGCTCTAGAATATGTGTCATTAAATTATTGTTTAATAATACAACAAACTCTAGGTAAAGAAGGAAAGGAAACAGTATGATAAACTCCCTGAAACTATAATGAAAATTCAATTGGTATTCCCCCCCACCCCACCTTTGTTAGTTTTGTAAATTTTATTTGTTGCCATGTCATAATTGTGATTCCACTTTCTTCATAAATAAAATAGAATAACTGCATGATCTGAATTTCTGTTTTCCAAACTTCAGGTTGATCTGGATTCATTATTCAGCCTCTACTAAACAAAAACATAAGCACACTTTTTAATATATATGCTATTTTTAAGGAATGAAGGAAATAAATGTATAAGGGATGCTGAAACTGGGCTGAAGTGAGAGAAAGGAAGCAATACAAAGACAATTGTCATTTTACTTCATGGGTTTTTTTAGGTGTCAAACTCTTTGGAAAAAAATGAAAAGGGTTATAACCTGTTTACAAAAATGAGAACTGCACAAACATCCCCCAGCTCCTCAAATCACCATGTTAGCAGTGTAATTCCCTGCATGCTTACATGGAAGTTCCACTGGATTCAGTACCTACTCCCAGGTAAGTGTGCATAGCATGGCAGTTTCTATGTTGCATGCAAGAAATTCTGTGTCACTGGAGATATTGGTTCAAAAAGAAGATGCAGGCAAACCTTTTGAAAATAGGATACAATAGAACTGACAGGAAAATCACTTTGGACAATGGCAGTTCAACTGATCCGTGAACACACTGTAATTCACATTGCCTAGGAAGGATTATGCGGCAACATCTCCACACTGTGGCAGCTGTGGGAATTTCTAAAAAAAATTCCCAAGGACTTAGCAGTATTTATCTCTTAACAGAAAAGTAGAGGTCTAGAGGTTTGTGCACAAAAGAGGCTGATCAGAACAGATCCTGAATTTGTATGGGAGGAAAGTAATAATGAAATAATGGATTGGGTTGATTAGTTGCTTCTGCTAATTGTTCAGGAAACAACTATAGCTCAGGGATAGAGAGCACAAGTTTTCCATGCCAATGGTCACCAGGTTCAACCTCTGGCATTTTCATTTAAAAGAATAAGGCAGCATCCCTGGAGAACTCCTGACAATCAGAGTAAACAAAACCAGAGTAGGTGAACAAATCATGTGTACCAATATAAACCTCCTTACATTCTTCTGAATTAATATATACTTGCACCTACTTTGCATCTGAAGAATTCCAAGAACCTTGCAGATAATGTTGTTGGTGATCCAGAACAACAAAAACAACAATAACTACAAGCCTGACTTATTTGTGTGTTTTTAAGAATGAAGTATCATTTCACAAAATGGAGTTTCACATTTATTGGGACAATGGCTAGTCAGCTGGTTCCCATGTAAGCTCCCATCCAGGCAGCTCAGGGGGCTTCATTTGCTTAGCTTTGATAACAGATCTTTCTGCCTCTGGCTCATTTACTCACTGGATTCATGAAACACAACAACCCACTTTCAGCCTGGAGGTTGTCATATTGTGTGAATCCAAGTCAATGACAGATGCTAAGAAGTTCTCTTTTAGCCCACGATTGATGCAATACCAAATACATAACTTACAGCTAACCTAACTGAATCAGTTTTTACTATTCAAATGCTGTGGAAAAACCAGCCTCTTTAGTAATAGACAAACCAGTCCAGTGGCATATCAGCATTTTTGTTTATGGATTTAGTCTGTGCTGTTGAACTATAACCAGCATTGCCTTACTCTTCCACTCATTAACTGTTTTCTTCATCATCTGCACATCAGATTCAAAAAGCAAGGCTTGAGCAGTTGTGGAACTCATTTGTTTTTTGGAAATAGCAAAGGAAACATGTTGGCCATCAAATTAAACACACACACAGACCCTCCAATCCATATTAATATGATACGTTAATTAGGTCAATGGAAATGTACTAGTGTTTGAGATTTCTACATCACCTCATCTTGCCTGATGAAGAGATCTGGAGACCTTGCAGGTTTGTAAATTTTTGGTGACCTTCAGCTTGAATCTCACTAGAGTTCAAGTCAGAACTTTTCCCAGAGGCCCTGAAAAGCTTTCTTACTGCTCCTGCTTTTCAGTGTTCAGTATTAAGCATTTCATTATTTTGGGTTTGATGTGTGTGGTTCATGGGGATGGTTTGAGCAAATGACGTACTTGGCAAGAGCCATATGAACAGCTCCCCTACTGTATATATGAGCATTCTGAATTAGACCATTGCTTCATCTATCCCAGTATTGCTCATTTCAATAGGCAGTGGATCTCAAGAGCCTCAGAGCACTTCTATCCCTAATATTGGACATTATAAGACATGAACCTGGGCCCTTCTGCATACACAGTCTGTAATCCACCTTGCTAAGCCCTTTACAGTCTCCTAGATACCAGCTGAAGAGCATTAATCTTTTGCTCAGTTATGCCACTGAAATTAATGAGGCTTAAAAGTGCTTCGCCTAAGTTCAGGGATGGGCCACATTTTTCTTTTTCCCTTTGAAAACCACATTCCCCCATGAGTACTCATCTATCAGGGGTAATGTGAATGATGAGTGAGACAAAAGCCAGCATCAGGTAGGGCCAGAGTTAAAAGCGGATGGATGGTCACCCCTTTTCTCTCTCCCCTTGTTCCTATACTTTTGGCAGGCTGTTGAAGGGACAGATTGCTCTGGTCATGTGACTGAAAGGATTGCACGCAGAGAGGTTCTGAAATCAGGAAAAGGGACACATGAAAGCAGATTAAAGGCTATGTGTGGCCCCAAGGTCACAGGTTGCCCACCCCTTCACTGGAAAAGGACCTTTACCTACATCTGAATTTGTTTAAAATGTTCGTGTATAAGAGTTACATTTTCCAACTTTATTGTTGCTTCCTGCTCTTCTCCATTTTGAGTGTTTTGCTAGAATCAGCAACCATGAGGTTAGGATGGGCAAATGGACATTCTTTAGCACCAGTCAGTCATTTGCCCCTGCTTAACAAAAGGATTTTTTCCACTTTCATTTTACCCAAGATTGCAGAGGAAATGTTAGTAGGACAACTAGCATTCATTTAAATAAATACATGCAAAGTTATTACTACATAAAAAATAACAGAAGGTGCATTGTTTGTATTCATAGCACACAATTGCTTTTGCATTTGTTTTCCTTTAATGCAAATCACTTTTTACACTGTTTTAATGAGCTTTTAAGGGAAATTCACCATTATAAACTAATTGTCTTATTGCTATCGAACTGTTTAATTGCCAGACTGCATTAAGTGTGTAGCAACTTGGATTTGTTGTTGTTTCCTTCACCAGCTATAAATAAATAGTGTATTTGACTGAAGTAATTGCCCTCTCATTAGCTGCTTTCCTGTATCTCCCATGAAATACTGGGAACAAGGACATCACTTAATGATTATGTTTGGTGTTCTAGACTATGATGCCTAAACTACCTAGATGCATCCAGACCAACTTCAGTAAGGGTTACATTAATTTAACCACAAGCAGGAATGCTTAAAAAGGTTGAAGAGGATATTTTATAATAACTGACATGCAATACCAAGTAAAAACATAGGGCAATATGCAGTGTGACATAAGCATTAACAAATTGCTCCACACTGGCATAAGCTACCTCTAATGCAACACCAACAGAAGTTGCTGGGATGTGCAGGTTTTCAGGAAAACCCACAGAAACCTGAAACACACTATTGCCATTGTGCTAGAGATCTTTTACCAGCACATTAGCACTGCTGCCACATGGGATAATGCCTATTATATGTCTGTACAGGCCACAATTAAGTAATGTATGTATGCAGGAGATCTCCAGTTAAAATTGCCAACATATCAGATTTGCAGAGCAAAAAAGCTTAAGAGGTCCACCAACACTCCAGCAATTTTGTTGATGGGAGAAGAGGAAGAAAGAATTTCAGAATTGTTGGTATTTGCACTTCTCATTAATCTTCCACCCACACCCTGGCCCTATGTACCTCAGACAGAAAAAATTATTCCAGAAGCATAGCTGTTACTCTTTTGCAGTACAAACAAATTCTTGTGGCATCAGCTGAATTGATTTCTTACCGAATAAGCTTTGGAAACTCCAGAGTTAATGCAAGTGTGACTACACTTTGACATTCTACATGTTTCCCTCTCTACACATATCCTCTCAAGGCAGTGGCTTTTGTGTATGTAATGCTTTGCATATCTGCTGAATTGGACTCTGCCTGCTGATACCATAATAGATCTGTTTATTGTGCAGGCGATGGGCTTGGTTATTTAGCAACAGAATCAAAGACAAGCCCAGTGGAATCAAACCAACAATTTTCCTAGGCCAGCAGCCTGTAAACACCATGACCAACTAGATGTCTATTGAATGTCTACCAGCCAGACTTTCTGGTAAACATCCCAGAATGTCTGGCTGTACCCCAGTACACGGTATCTTATTTCACCTGTACCTTTTCCTTTGGACCTATCATAAGCCTGGAGGAATTTTATTCAAGAAAGGAAATTTAATATATTAAGGTAGAGAAATGGGGAAGAAAAAATCTTCAAGAGCACCACATTGGCTTGAGAATATTCAAAGTAGCAGATTAGTTGCCAATTTTGAATCAAAATATGTTATGCCACATTATATAGGCAAAACGTTAAATCAGTCCTGAAGCCAATCTGGCAATGCCTATGGAAGAAAAATTACTATCAGGGCTTGACCATTTCCCAGGCAGTGAACTTTAGGATCAGAGTTTTTCTTATTGAAACATTTTCAACCCTCCCTTCATTCTTGTTAATACTGGGGCAGGGTAGAAATACAATAAAAGATGTAGGTAATATTTCATGCTGCAAAGATAAAAGACAAAATGTATCTGGTTTGACATCTTTTGAATGAAATATACAACTGGCCATAGACAAATAATGAAAATTTCCAGGAAGAAAATAACATTAGTATACATGGATGACCTTTTAAATATACTTTTTAAAGTGGAAGATTCTAGGAAAAATCTCTGGTGCCGTGGAGAGATGCTACCAATGAGAATGTACTAGATGTATATAATCTGAAGCACTGCACTGAGAAGTTTTGAATTAAAATTCCCAGAACCCTAGCCAACATGGACGATGGTTAGGAACTGTGGAAGTTGTAAACCATTTCATCCGGGGCATACCAGGTTGCTACTCCTGAACAGACACAGTGGGCAATATTTCCCAGTGATCTGATTTGGAAAGCAGCTTCCTCTGCTTACCTTATGGCCAAGTGAGCCCATCAGCTCAGGCTGCAAATGCTAGGAAGTAGCATCCAGGTGCCGGAGGGGAAGGCTGCATGTCACACAGATGAGATATAGAAACATAGAAACAGAGCAAGTCAGAAGAGGTCTCCCAGGCCATCTAGTCTGACCCCCGGCTCCAGCCGGCTCCACTCACGACATGCCCACCATGTGCATGTCCAGCCTATCTTTGAACACCCTCACCAATGGGTCCTCAACGACCTCTCGTGGAAGCCCATTCCATACCCCTGGGGCCCTAGTCAGGAAGTGCTTCCTGGCATCTAAATGGAACCTTGGCTCCCTGAGCTTTGCTCCGTTGGAGCGTGTGACACTTCAGGGTCATGGTACATTTGACAATCTGAGACACTGTCCTTAGCACCACTATGAAATTGTTGTCCTGGGAGGTGTGACAAAGGACAAGAAAGCTGCTCAGAAGACTTGAATACAAGGCAGAGGTAGGGTGTAAACCTCAGCTACCCCTTTGAATTCAGATTTCAGCACCAGCAGAACTGTATTCCACAACAAAATGTAGGAAGGATAGGGCACTCCTGCAGGTGCCAAGCAAGCTATCCTGGCTTACATTAGTATCCCCAGGTGTCACATTGACTACCTCTGCCATATGCTCTGCCCAGCACTCCCTAAGCTAGCCTGCTGCCTCATAGTCAGTGATGAAGAAAGAGGTAGTCAGACTTTGTACATGGGCTCCAAGGGGGCACCATCTTGGTCATCTCAGGCAACAAAATGCCTTGGGCTGGTTCTGGCCAACTGGATGGTCTAAATCTTGAAGCTGCATCAAATGAATCACCAGCTGAATCTGGGCTCTATTTATTTTGAAGGTGAAAAATAGAACCTGTGAAAGTTCTGGATTTGGGGTAAGATATTTATAAGATATGAATGGAGAATGTTTTTTCCTGCTTAAGTAGCTACAATCTACTTTTCATATATCATTTTGGGTGACTGAATTTAAAGTACTATGTAAACTGCCTATATTGGATTTTTAAACACGTAAAAAGGGTTATAAAGTGTTCCAACAAATCAGAGCGCTATAGAATTAGCAGCAAGACTTCGAAAAAAAAAGGGATGTTATTTCTAGTTGGAACATTGGAGTTCTTATACTTACACATTAACTCCTGCATTCTACCCCTTTTTCAGAGATTCATATGAACATACAATGTTTGGCCAGAGCTGTAACACACTGAAGCTCTTAAATCCGGCCAGTCACAATTTTACTTGAAGTTACTTGAAACTTTGATGGTAATCCATCAACTCTGTGTATTCTTTTCAGCACCAGGTGAAAACCTTTTCATTTGCCCATCATTTTAAATGTTAGGAATTTTAATCAGATTTTAACTTCACAGTTGCTTTTTGGTTTTGATTTTGTTCTTATTCTTGATTTTGTTTTTGTTTTGTGAAATGTTACTGGTTTTTTTTGTATATATTTAACTATTTATTTAATTGTTGTTAATCTGTTAGAGTATCTGTTTTTGATTTTTTGTAAGCTGCCCTGAGACACTTTTGTGTATAGGCAGGATATAAATATTTAAATAAATAAATAATCCAACTTAAGGTCACTCCAGTCAATGATCCAGCCAGAGAATTAAATATGGAAAGCATCCCCTTGTTGGTTTTGATACCATTTTGATACCACTGTCCAGATTGATTTATCTAGGTTAGGGTACCCTTTAATGTGGTTCTTGTCTGGCCTAGAGGTAGATGACAGGTTTCAGAAGGTGATGCTGAACAAGATAGATTTTACTTGATGCCATTGGTTTGTAATATGGTGTCCTTCCAGGTCCATCTTAGATATATAGGCCTTTGTAGCCTATAGCACAGCTACTAGTGTACCAGTTTCCTGTACCACATGTGGCACAATGCTTGAATTATTTCTTCCCAAATGCTTTTGGAGTAAAGCATAGTGTAGGGATAATTGCACTGCCTCCATCCCCCCAAAAGTTCCTGGGCCCAATATGGAAGGCCCAATATGAATCAGAAGCCCATCACCTGGTTATGGAATGGAGTATTATTATTTAACATGTTTTATATACTGTTCACAGTTCATGTGCTTTCACAGTGAGTACCATCCCCATCTTTGCCTGTATCCCATAGAGGTTCCCCATCCAAGCCGTGGGGACTTGGGCTTACTGGGCCCTCCTCATACCCTGTAGGCCACTGCAGAACTGGGGAAAAGTTGGAGGGACAAATCTGCATTATCTCCAACCTGTTATCAGAGATAAGGCAGGGATTCCTGTACATGCTGTTCTTTCTCCTATTCAGATTTCAAATAAGGGTTAACAGTGAGGATTTTCTATAAGTATGCAACTTCCCCCAACACACCCAACTGGATGATTTCCTGGCAATTTCAGCAGGTTCTCTGTGCACAATTTTTCTCTAGTTAGGGGAAGTTCATGCACAAAAAAATCTTCTTAGCTGGACTGCCAAGTGGATCCACCTGACATCTTGGTTTGGTGGATGTGGCTTGTCCTGTGTTCTCACCCAATGGGAGAAGGCAGTGGACAGGCAAAGCTACCCTGGTTGACATACTTCTTCCATGGTGGCTTTGTTGAATGTAGGCTTTTTGCAATGAGGAAAAGCCAGGTCTCCTGTTGAATCATTGAGAATCTGTGATTATGGAAGCATGGCCAGACCCTTGACATCAGGGGTGTAGTCATGCCAGCTATCATTCAGCCTCCAGAAGGCTGGGAGGAATCAATGAGCCCTTCACCCATCTTACACTCTTCCATTTCCACAACCATTGCTGCATCACACTAATTCCTAGAAATTCATTATCTAGATGAGGATTCATGTATCAGTCATGAGCCAGGTCAATGATGGGTATCCTAGGCCAACACTGATGCACCAGTGGGCCCAAGTAATGAAGGACCAGGCTTCAAAATAGTGAAGGATTCTACTCATCATAGCTAAAAACCAGCCTTGATTATTCACATTCTATATTTTGAATTAAAGCCTGTATCAGGGAAAGGTGACTTCAAGTCACATTTGGAATTGCAAGACCAGGCTTTGCCTTCAGGCAAAGGTTTCCATGTCAGATAAATGCCAAATGTTAGGCAAAGCCTGGAATATAACATAAAATGAAAAATCATTCTCTGTGCTGAAGTATTATAGAAACATGAGGAAGAATCAAATGTGTTAGAGAAGTTCAGGGCAATGGGTCACTGTAAGCCACTGGAGTTCCTCATCATTTTTCTTCATTTAGAATGTGAAACATTGTGTAAGTATTATACATACAACTATTCAATTACACAGGAGCAAGCTATTTTTAATAATGAATACTAAATAATGAATACTAGAATGAATACTAGAAAACTAGACAAGTAATACATAATGTTTGTTGATGCACTGCTGGAAAAGGGACTACAGGATGAATTGATATAATTAGACTTGCCTTTCACTACTGTAGCTTGTTAAGTATGTTGCTTCAAATGAGCTTTTTGGGAAGGAATAATTTGGGAGAAAGAGAGAATGGTAACTTTAACTGAATGTGCTTTCAACACACCATCAGGATCGATGGTTTGATACAAATAAGCCACCCCGTTCTGTGAGTAGAGACTGGGGCCATGCCTGGTGGCACTATTTTCCTCTTTTTCAGGGGCAAGGAAATAATGTTTACAGCATGAGATTGATTGCACAAGGTTCTAAGAAAGCTACATAGGTACAGCAGCCTCCTCACTTCTTATCTTCGCTTTGCAATGTGAGGAGGGTGGCAGAGCTATGGCAGAGGGGCTATAACCAGAAAGGCCATCACACTGACTCCCTTTCATGGAATGAGAAACATGCTTTTATCCTTTCCTCATATGGGACATGTTCTAATAGCTTGTTTGGTTCGTCCTTTTCTACAATCATGTAGAATATTCCTTTGGCACATGGCTGTAAACACTGAATTGGCATGTACATTGAACTCTGGGCCTGAGTTATTAGCATGTTGTCCACACAGAAAGTTAACCTGGAGAAGGGAAGTGAGACCATGGCCTCAGGCCTCACCTGCCCACCTCCACCCTCTGTCTTCCATACATTTGAATACCTAAAGAGGGAACCTTTGGTACTGGTGTAAGCACTTCTATGTGATCTGCTCCTCCTAGAGACTTTCACCAAACTTATGGATATCACAGGGACCAAAGCAGGGAACCAACATTGGGAGGATGGTCCTGCTCTACTAACTAGGATTATGGCATGAAGGTTTTTTTTTCTTGGTTAGTCTGCACTGGTTCAGACCCCATAAATGTATAAGAGAAGTGAAGATATTGTTTACCATAATGCATCACTTTACTCTTGTCTAAACAGGTTTACCATCTACTGAATCACCATGATTTTTGTATTTCATGATAACCTTAAAAATTTTGCCTTTGCAGAAGCTATGCAAACCTTCTTCAGCAAAGTATGTTCTTCTGCATGATCAATAATTTTATGTTTAGCTATATATTCTATAAATTTACCCAGAACAGAAGTCAGGTAAACTAGCTTTTACTTGTTACTCCGTTTCTTTTTCAAAGCTCAGTGTTATCTTAAGTCTTTCCAATCCTACAGGAAGGAGCTCTGCATTAGGGGCAAACTGAAATCTTTGTGAGATCAGCAGTTTCGTATTTGGATTCAAGAAATCTCAGATGGATGCTATGTAGACCAGATGAGTTGTGCTGAAATTCTATACATACATACTGAGTATACATGCATACTTGCACTGCTTATATTTAATGTGTTACACCTTAGCACATAATTTCATTCCTTGTATTCGAGTTCTTCAGGGTTCATTACCAAATAGTGCAGGTATTTGTTCCAGAATTCCTGTACAATTTTCATCTCCTGCTTCAAAATTCTTCCACTGCTTTCACTGCGTCCCAGACAGGTTTCTCACTTCTAATGTACTAAATGATAAAACTTGCTCATCACCCCATGTTACTTAATTTTGGTAGAAGCAATTCATATATTTGCCCAAGTGTCGAGTAATCAGATGATGAAGGGATGCACATGTCCATATGAACCACCTCCAAGTCTGCAAGTAGACTAAATTGAACACCTTCAATAAATACATCTGGCTACCTCCACCTTAATGAAATTGGTTTTTGCTACAATTATTGCATGCTTCTTCAAGCAGCAGAATAAATATCTTACTTGGAGATGATGTAAAGATAGAGGGACAGGTGGTGAAAGATAGCAATTCCTTTTTCAATCTTGTTGTCAACATGATTGTTAAGATTCACAGTCAGGTGAAGAGAGAGCTATTCTTTTGCCGGCACAATTGCTCTATATTCCAGCCTCCACTCCTAAGCCTACAGGGATCCTGACTGTTTGTTAACAAGTCTGTTGAAATGCTGTCGTCAGCCAGCTCTCTCCCTGACAGCTGTCATGGATAACATTTCCCTGCATGACCCCAGCAACAATACAGGTTTTCTTTTCCCACCTTTTTTTAAAAATCACAGCTTGACATTATTGACCAGCTTGGGAGAGGGGCAGCTCTTGAAAAAGCAGCAAGGTCGGGTTGAGATTTTTATCAATGGCAGGTGGATTGTCTCCAACTGTTCCATCTGATAGAGGTAATTGAGCCGAGGAAATATCCAGCACTTGCATTATTGATGGACTGAAGCAGCAGTCGCAGCAAAGAAGAAGAAAGCTTACCACTTTTCTCCAGATCACATCTACCAGCCACCCCACCCTAAATCACCACCACCAGTTACCATTTCTTTTTTCCCATTCATTTCACCAAAGTTAGCCCTATGGGCAAATAATACCTCCACCACAAAACACAAACAGGTCTTTATTCATAGTTGAAGAGGCTGTAGCCATGGGCCCATTTACACTTTAGAAAAACTGCTGAGCCTCAAGTGGCACTACCATGACCACTCCTGTGACATTCATAAGCCACCTAAAAAGCCAGAATCATTTTGACAAAGGGGCACCTTCCATGACTGTCTTCCATACACAATTTGAAAACACTTTCTTGCAACCTGAGTACTTCAGTAAAACCCAAAATATTCTTTAAGCATGAGGAATATTTTCTCCCTAAATGCATGCAGTTTTAAAGTAATACATCCTATTTGGAGAACAAGCTTGAGACTTGGACTTCTTGATTCACACATTACCTATCCAGTTAAGGCACAGAAGTATAGTTCTCTTCCATCTTCTTATTGAAGCCTAAGAAAGGAAACAGAACCCTACATATCATGTGTGGGTACAAATGGTATCACTGGTAGGCAGGGTTTGTGGGTCAAGGCCTACTTCTCTTTGCCATGTGCTTCCATAAAACAGCAAGAAGTGATGGCCCTACACTGGGGATTTGTGAAAATTCCATGGAGGCTATACAAATTCAATGTTTTTTTCTGGTTTCTCATCTTAGACTTTATTCCATTCCCCCACTCCACTGGCATTAACTCCATTTGTACCAAGTTAAGCCACCATCTGGATTCCAAGGATTTTGCTTTTAATAGCAAGAGTTTATGCATTTAAAATCTTGAAATTACATTAAAAATCAGTATTTAGCTAATGCAGATCTGTGCACCTACAGGGTTCCAAAACTAAGCCTTTTCTCATCAAAGCTCTAGGAAGTCTCTCCTTTCGAAGTGCAAGAAACACCATTCTTGGAGCAAACAAGGCTACAAATAGATTATTCTTACATTTATACCCTTTTTCTTCTTGCAAGGAACCCAAGATGGGTTACAATCCTCCCCCCTCCATTTTATCTTCACAACAGCCCTGTGAGGTACATCAGGTGGACAGTGAATGATTGGCCCAAAGTTACCCAGTGAAGGCCACAACTGAGTTCAACTAGAACCCACATCTTTCAGTCTAGCACTCTTAACCACTATGCCATGTTTGCTGTCGTTGCTTTGCTTTCCCTGACATTTGTCAAAAGGCAGGCTGTCCAGGAAAAGCAAAGCTGCAAACAGATCTTTGCCCATGATAGGGAGTGATCAGTAAGGCACCCCCTTTGTGGAAAGATCCTCCACTTTTTATATGTGGACCTGACAGTTCTCAGTGCCCTGAATCTTCACCATCCTTTTCTGAGCCTCCTGGTGATCAAGAAAATAGAAAAGTGAAAACCCATTTACAGGAGCTGTTAGCTTGCAAAGGTAGCAGATCCCCATCCGGCATTAGGGATGTAGAAAGCTGCTTTACACTTAGCTGGGCCATTGATCCATCTCACCTAATACTGTTGACACTGATTGGCAAAGGCTTTGCAGGGTTTCAGGTAAGATGCTTTTCTATTTTTACCTGGTGATGCTAGGGACTGAAACTGGAACTCTCTGCATACAAAGCATGTGCTTTTACCACCATGCAATGGCTTGCCCCAGACATTGCTGTGCAAGAAAAGAGTAAGAAAATTTCTTTTACCATCAGCATCCATATGGAAACTGATTCAAAACTGTTTGGCTGACTTCCTAGTGCCTGAAGGAAAATGATTACGTTTCTTTTCTGTTTCAAGATCTTAATTGTAAAAACAATTGAGTATATGCCCACTAGAATGTAAGATGCAATAATTGTCTTCCACAAGACATGCCAAATGAGTAACTCTTAGGGCTATTGCAAGGTGAGGTATGACAGTGACACATTTAGGTAACTACAAGAGCCTTCCTTGACTATCAGATATGGTTACAACAAAGACTACCAATATGTAATCACTGTAGTAAAAATCATGTACAAGCTTCTAAGATGTGGTGCACAAGTCATTTTTTAAAGATAAAATTAACCTATTTATGGTGACAGCAGACACTTAGGGAATGATTAACTGTGAAAGATAAAAATCCAGTAAGGAACGGGGAGGTGGAGTAAGGAAATATCTCTGGTACAATGCTTAGTTTCTGCTTAATCCAGCAGTAGCCTGTGTGTGGCAAATGGCCTACCTGCCCCTGATTTGCCTAAAGTCTGCATTATCCAAGAGAGTCTTGGCTATTGGGTAGTATAAAAATGAAATAAAGCCTCAATCAATCCTCCCTTCCACTTATTTAACAGTGCACTTTTGTTTACTCAGAAGTAACTCCACAAGTAAAATGTAATTTACTCCCAGATGCCTGTATAGGATTGCAAGAGATGGTCAAAACTGAATAAATTAAAATCAAATGCTTATGTATTTGTAGTAGCTTATATACTACCAAATATGGTTCAAAACTGTGACGCTCTTACCTATAGATAGTACCAACTTCAGGATGTCAAAGAAATATACAACAGATTCAACTTATTTGG
Organism: Varanus komodoensis; assembly: GCF_004798865.1. NCBI lineage: Eukaryota > Metazoa > Chordata > Lepidosauria > Squamata > Varanidae > Varanus > Varanus komodoensis. The sequence continues at coordinate 31,302,893 of NW_025335941.1, forward strand.
TTTTCAATGAATTTGACCCACAGATTGAATCATGTGGTTTCTGCCTGCCCACGTTTTTTCCTTAATTCCTTGAACTGAATGCAAAATTAGTTATACAAAAATATCCCCAAGAATTAAAAAAAGAAACCACCAACCAAAAAGGTGCATTTTCCTCATAGTCTTAACTGTGAAAATGCGGACTTGTGCATGGGGGTGGGCATGTTGTGAGCAGAGCCGGCTGGAGCTGGGGGCCCCTTCTGACTTGCTCTGTTTCTATGTTTCTATGAGATGCTATTTTTCAGACAATTTGCACAAATTCACATTAAGAAAAGCATCTTAGTATTAATGCACATTAATGAATGTGAATCAACACTAGTGGGCATTAATTAATGTTCTGGTGCCAATCAGAGCACACAGAACAACATTATGGTTTTAAAAAATCTTATTCTATTTGTAAGCAGGTGATACAATGAAAGACTCTGGGCAATCTGCAAAAAAAACAGAACAGATTTTACAACATCCATACATACCCATACCAGAAGTCTTGATCTCTCAGAGCAAAAAATGAACCAAATCAAGGCTTTTACTTATAAACTATGCACTCAATTTCATTTTCTCTTGAGATTATCAACTGATTCAATCAGCTGGAAGCCACTTTAGATGCTTCACTGGTGAAACTAAAAGTGCAACCATTTACAGAAACTCCAACAGAGTAAGTTGAGAAAAGTTTGCAGGCAAAAGCTCAAGGTTTGCTTGCTCATCAAACCATATGATATAGTTGTGTGAGTCCTTCTATCGAATCATTATAGATGCTGTTCTTCACATGCTTCATGTTTAACTTGCCTACCAAATACCAAAACAGTTTTTTAGCTATACCTTTTGCATAAATGATATAGAAGTAAACAGCTGAAGTATAGGCTTTGCTGCAAAATTGAAGTTAATGTAAGAAACTTGAGCTCTGAGGCAATTGAGTATTTTCAATTTAATCCTACTATGAATTTATTAAACAGCTTCCTTAAAGTCACCTTCTGTCAACCTCAGCCCCAATCCTATTATCTTTCCATGGAGATAATACTTACCATACAATGTTTCTGTAAAGATTACAAGAAGGTAATATACAAGAAGCATCAAAGAACTATAGTCAATATATAACTGTTTTAAAGTCTGATATAAATGCAAGGTGTTATTAAGATACAAGACATACTGATGCTGAGAAGTACTTCAAGCCAACTCATACCAAGGTCTAGAAATGATTACTTTCCCTTGCCAATGTATAAATGAAATACAGTGCTGAAATACAAACTGTAATTATCACCTATTAGACAGTAGAGGAGAATAACTAAGAGTACAGTCACACAATTTTGAGTGACCATGAGTTTTGATATTGCACAGATAAGATGCTTTGTGTTGAATTATGTTATTATATTAAAAGCTGTTAGGTTATATAGTTAGAAAGAAGGCTGAAACCTTACATATTGGTTTAATCAGAATTCTTAAACACACTTAGGGAATATATAGCTTAGTGCTGGTAGAAGTAAACTTATAGTCAACTATTAATACAAACATTAATGAATTGTAAAAACAGAAAACCTGGGCTACCAATTTATTGACTTCAACAAATGCTTTCATGAAATAAGTCCATCTTGCTTAGCAAGTATTTTATTATAATTTCTCCAGCTATACATCTGCTTTACATGTGTAGTTAAGAATCATTGCTGTTTTTTGCTTTTGTCTGGATTTTGTTTAAAGAGCAGAACACCCCAGATAATTTCAAGAACTTTAGGATTTTCAACTTGTTCATTTAAAAGAATTAAGGAAAATCCATGTTGTAGGCAGCAATCCTATGCATGTTCACATAGGAAGTCTTACAACACTCAGCATTTCCCACCCTTAAGGCAATATTCTATGGAGATGCCTATAACCCCCTGAACCCAGAGATTACTGTCATGCTATGATTATGATCATTCTATGCAGATTGGGACAAGTGTGGAGGCATAGGTTATCTCCCCAGTTCTCTTGCTCTGCAGGACAGCTAGACAGCTGATTTCAGCTGTCTAACCATGGTGTTTAGGAGAAAGTCACTTTTACAGCTTCAGAGAAGCAGCTGATGTAGATTTTTCCACACCAGCTGAAAGCAAATGGAGGGGGATCTGAGCACAACCTCCAGCTCCAAGATCAGAGCAACTAGGATTCCAAACAATCCTATGGCCATTTAAATACTGACTAAAGCCTACAGGATTGCTCTGTTAAAGTTTTATTGTCAAATTGAAAGTCCAAATGTATTTCAACACTTGGTTCTTCCATAGTAATCCCAAATAGTAAGGAAATCGCTGCAAATTAACTATTTTGAGGATTGGTGCTTGCATTAAACAAAAACCAAAAACGAATAAAAGCAAAGGAAGTTTGATATAATACCTGTCCCAAAAATCACAGCTGCATTCTATCTTTTTATAAAGGTATACTGTCGCTGTGTAAATAGCCACAAAAAGAAGTGAGCATATATAACATATTATGAAACAGGACAGTTGCACAGAATTGTTCACAGTAGAAAAGCGAGATACTAACCTGGTTCACATGTAAAGTGGCAAGTTGTGAGTTTATTAACCCTGATTTGTAGCAGTGCATGCTGCCATCTATAATTACTTGTTAGGTTAACTGGACTTTTAAAACCACAATTAAAAGCCAATTAACATACTGTCTCAGTGTGGACAACAAACAAGAACACATATCAGCCCTACTGGAGGCTGCAAATTCAAAATGGTGGCAGCACTCACTATGGCTAAATAATGAGCATATGAATGAACAGTCCACTTAAGACTACAGATGCAGTTACAGTTTTAGAGGGTTAATGTAGCATAAAGCTCCTTTCAGAAGTTGAGTTCCATTTAATAAAATCACTAACATATCAGCAGATACGATCCACAAATTAAAAAATGAAAATGAATTTTGTATAACCCTGAGCTTTAGGAATTGTGGAATGCTGATAATTTAAAATTAACTCTTTAAATATACTGAGTAAATATTAACTGAATTGCAATCAAGAGCAGTTTTAATTTTACCTTTGTGTCCTTAAAAATAAATATTGACAAGTGCAAATAAGAACCATCAACAGAAACATAATTCCTAACAAATCACAATGCATCAGTGCTAGCTTTGCCACTGCTAGCACCTATTTGTAGTGGAAAAGCTACTGTAGAAGAAAAGATCATTTGAAAACTAATATGCTACCAATATGTAGTCTTTGGCAAAAGATGGTTTTGCATTCCATACATATATTTTCACTCATCTTCTTACCACCTGATGGAAGAGATGATGATGTCACAAGCAAGCAAAATGATTATGCATTTTTGATAAGCTTTGGATTCTTCTCATTTGTGCTTACTCCTTTCCACATGCACCCCCAATAACTCACATTTGGGGAAAGCAGACGGAGTGACAAGACAGAGAACCTGAACATCTTCTCACCTTTTCTGCCTACCCTTACTTCCAGATAAGCAAGCCCAACCACCAGTAGCTGCAAATCTCTAGTCTAACATTTTGGCTTGTTATCAAATCATAATGCCTGACTCAAAAATAAGATCTAAACAACATAATTGAATGCTCAAGAATGCTCATGTGCTGTATTCTTCAAGGCCCACACACTTTCCTCCTTCTTTTCAAACAGAATGCTCAGAATTTTTGAGGTTCAATCAAGGTAAGCTCCTTGGACACATAGAATTCCTGGAGTTCTTCTGGCTCATATTTTATGCAAGGTCTTTCTATATGGGTTCCAGGCTCCAGGGCATTCTGACCAAGAATTTTTAGTTTCATGAACTTGATTCTCCATGTATTCTCCCTAAAAGGGCAGCGGATCAGTCCGAAGATTTGTTCAAAGATACCCAAACAAGAAGTATTTCTATGAACTGTACCAGCTACTGCCACCACAACTAACCCATGACGTGAAACTGTACACCTCAGGCCACCAGCATTCAAGTTGGGGTTCAGGAAGAGGTATTCTTCTTTCACCAATGACAGTAAGCGAAGGCTCACCAATTCTGCACCAAAGTACTCTTCTATGTTTTGTTCTGAAGTGTTGTAACAAAACTTTAGTATTGCATCATCCCAAAAGTGTTGAGGCCCCCATTCTTCTTGTGGCTGTCCAGTCAATGGGTTCTGAGAATTCAAAATTCTGAAGAACCACTGACAAAATTCCTCTCCCAGATTATGGCACTGATCGTCATCATCTTGTTTGTCTCCTCCCTGTTTTCCTCCTTCTTCAGGTTTCTGCAAGATAAAGCAGAAACTTTTAATTTTAGTCAGTTACAAGATGTGTAGGATGTTCTCCACAGTGAAATGTACATTCAGCACAAATTTAAAAGAAATCCTAAAAAGATTTATGGAATATAACAGAAAGCTCTGAAAAAATGTTTACAACTGAACATAACAAATGAATGGGCTCTGTCAGGATCTTATTGTTCCTCAGATTAACTTAAATAGGCAGATCAAAGTTCTGCATATTTTTTGCAAACAAGCTTTATTTGTTAACCTTACCTGTCATAACCCAGTCCAGACACCAGTTAAGCTCTAACTATGGTTTGCAATATGCTATCTAACTTTTTTTTTTTTTTTGCAAGACAAACCACTTGAACCACTTCTCCATACTCTTACTGCAAAGTACCACATCAGAAAGTAGGAGAAAAATTAATGGATTTGGGGGTCTATTTAAACAAGATCAAGTTAAAAACTAAGAATGGGGATAGTTAAAAAAGAACAGTTTTTGGTATCCAGCCACCAAGAAGCTACCACTGTCACCTCTTTAAATTTGGCACAAGTTTATAGTGCATGGACTGTATTATCTAAGAAAACTGGATCACTCCTGCAAAATCAAAACAGTATTAAATTACTAAAAATAGCACCTTCTTCTAAAAAGCTTTTATCTGACTATTATAATGGACGCTTTCCAGGCTCTAAGTGGATGAATTAAATCAGCTCAACTTTTCCAGAATGGAGAGCATTGGTAGCAAGAAGAAAAGTGACATAAAAACACAAGAAAAGCCATGCTAGATCAGACCAAAGGTCCATCTAGTTCAGCATTCTGTACACATAGTGGCAAACCAGCTGTACATGGGATCATTCAAGCAGAATGGATGCAAGACCTCCTCCTACCCAAGCTCCTCAGCAACTGGTGTATGCAGGCATGCCACCTCTGGTAAAGGAGGTAGTACTTAGCCAGCAAGGCTAATAGCTACTGACAGTCTTCATTAATCTGTCCTATCCCCTTTTAAAGCCATTCAAATTGTGGCCATCACCACTTCATGTGGCAGCAAATCCCATAGTTCACCCATACATTGTATGAAAAAGTATTTCCTTTAGTCTTTCCTAAACCTTCCACCAATCAACTTCATGGGATGACCCTGGGTTCAAGCATTGCTTTTCTCTGGGTTCAACGTTTTTCTCCCTTTTCAGTTCTTCCACATCATGTATTAGTTTGAACACCTCTATCATGCCTCCCCTTACTTGCCTTTTTTCTGAGCTAAACAGTTCAGTTGATGCAGCTGCTTCTCATAGGGGAGCTGCTCCAGATCCCTGATAATTTCTGCTGCTCTTCTCTGTACTTTTTCCAACTCAATGTCCTTTTTCAGGTAAGGAGATGAAAATTGAAGATTCCAAGTGCAGTCACATCAATTTTTTATTTAAGGGAAGTAAGATTTTAGCAGTTCTATTTTCTATTCCATTCCTAATTATACCTAGCATGGAGTTTGCCTTTTAAACAGCAGCTGTGCTCTGGGCCTACATTGTCATTGAGCTGTCCACTGCTACCCAAAACTCCCTTTCTTGCTCATTCACTGATAGCTCAGATCCCACCTTAACTTGGGATTTTTTTTTGCCCCAAAATGTATCACTTTACACTTGCTTATACTGAACTGCATTTGCAATTTTGATGCCCATTCTCCCAGCTTGGAGAGATCCCTTTGGAGCTCCTCATAATCCCTTTTGGTTTTATCAACCTAAAAGGCTTAGTGTCATCAGACACTTCACTATTTACTCCTAATTCCAGATCATCTGTGAATAGGCTGAAAAGTATGGTCCCAATACAGAACCTTGTGGAACTCCACTGGTTATACCTCTCCATTGAGAGAAACTGCCATTTATTCTCACCCTGTCTTCTGTTCTTTAGCCAATTAGTGATCAACAAGAGTATGCCTCATGATTCCATGACCGCTTAGTTTTCTTAGGAGCCTTTGGTGAAGAACTTTGTCAAAAACCTTTTGGAAATCCAAGTAAACAATGCAGGTGATGCTCTGCACAACCAGACTCAGTGATGCATCTTGCCCTGAGGAAACAGAGTAACATCGCCTTCCCCCTTTATATCACTAAAATATTACACAAGATATTAATGGTATTAATTGCACTGTCAATGATTGGAAGCCTCTAAACTCAGAAGTATCTGATCATCCAATGCAGAACAGGAGGAGAGGCAAAGATAATGTTTGCCTCCGCAAATTTCAGTAGTTTTCAATAGATATCTAGCAAGGGCACCTCAGAGTTGGGGGAGAGGTAGCTGGAGAAAGCTCAAGATAATTCACATACTGGTCTCTGCCTTCTCCTCCTCAGGATTGTTTTTCTACCATTCTCGCTGCAAGATGGCACAAAGGGAGATGTCTAGCTCCAAGATCAGAGTACTGTCTCCAAACTGAGAAGGAAACCTGGGATCATATGTAGGATTGCAAAGATAATTGCAAAACTCCAGACAAAAACATAAATAAAAATAAGACATTTTTCTATGTCTTATGAAAGTAAACTCATAACTGCTGAAGACCAAAACTGTAACTCTTTCAGCACTGCCTATTCAATCTTTATCAGTCGCTAATAGAGAGACATTTACTAGAAAAGGTACTCATTTCATTTTTCATTTATCTGAATTGAACTGGGTTTCTTCCATTTTCTTTCATTATGAGTTTATTTGTGCTAGCCTTTCATTCATTTCCCAAGTGATTTCAATATGAAAACAAGATATAGCACTGCTAAATATAGCACTGGTTTTCTTCATCTGAGACAGAAAATTTTCAAATATTCTACTGCACCCCCATGACATCAGATGTGTCAGAGTCCAGACAGACTTGACAAAGGGTCCTTATTTTATAAACCATTAAGAAGGGCAAAGCTTAAGATTTTCCTCTGCACTGTTTTCAGAGGAGATCTGCCATTCTCTTGCACAGCTGTGCTTTATGCCCTATTGCCATGAGGTTTTCAGGGAAAAGAATAAGATCTGCTAAATGACAGATAAATAGAACAATGGATTCCTCATTTAGCAGAATTTTAAGTTTCATAAGCATATTATTTGCCATATAAACTTGGCAGAGCTATCCAGTCTCACTGCACCTTCTCTTTCCTCTCCTATAAATTTTCTGCGAACTGTGCCATGTGTTCAAGGCTACGGATACAATGCAAAGCAATGCCTTCATGGCAAAGTAAATTAAGAGGATGAAAACAAACTAGATCTGGTTCATTTAGTTCATCATTCATTTTTAGAACAAATGCACATATCTTTGAAATGGGAGATTTTAAAAAGCTTGACAGTATTGTATTGTATTTATGGCATTTGGTTGGCCATTGTAAGATGAGAATGATGGAAAAGACAGGTCTTTAGTTTGATCTAACACAACTCTTTTGACATTCTCATGTAAGCTATTTGACAAGTCTATCCAAAACAAATCATATGAGACCTGTTTAAAGACAGTAATAGTATATTTGAAAAATGTAAGGAAGTCTAGTGATGGCATGACTAAAATATAAACAAATAAAAAGGACTGCCCAGGTGCTTTAAAAAACTGGGTTTGTTTCAGAATCCTGCAGAATCCTGTAACAGATGGAACCTGCAACCTCTTGTTCTAAGGCAACAACTAAAAGGAACCCAGGGTACATACAAAAACCAAGATAAATATATTAAAAAGAAAGGAAAACGGTGTAAAAATGCTACTGGATCTTACCCCTGCAGAAACAGGAGTAAACTGCTTGTTAAAGTAAAAAACTAATTGACTTTCCTTACATGTTCAAAGGCTTATAACAAAGGGTGATCTAAAATTACTAAAATACTAAAAACTTTGCCATACTATATTAACTAACAATTTCTCAGTTTTCATCTCATAACCACCCTGTTCTATGATAGCAAGATAATGTGCAGTACCTTCCAGGTAACTGTAGCTCATATGATTGATCAGTACATATTTTTACTGGCAAAAGTAACTGGAATGGCAAGATACATTCTCTAAGATATTGCGCTTTCGCTGTGAGCAAGCAAAGAGAATCTAAATGATATCACTAACTGAAAGAATATTTACATTATTCTTCAGTAATAATTCTTATGAAAGCTTAAGGGAACAATCTTAAGGGATTGTTAAGGGAACAATTCTGTGCTTGTTTAAATAGGAAAAATCCTACAACTCTTTGCATTCCCCAGCCAGCTATGTCAGCTAATAAATACTCCATGTTGTAGGATTTTTTTCTGTCTAAATATGCATAGGACTGGACCTGAAAGTGGAACTCCAAGCTCATCAGCTTTTGACAAGAACTGTTGACAAACCCCTTCTCATTTAGAAACCAACACCTCTGTACTATGGGTCTGCTACATAAAAAGGCTGTTATATTACATCCTTCTACTTGAAGATGTCCCCCATTATGCCAAAGTTGCGTCACAAATAATTTGAATATATTATAATACAAACAAACAACTAATTGCCCCCAAAATTTCAAAGACATGTAAAACAATAAACCCACCTGTATGTTAGGCTTGGTATATATTTGCTCTGAAGCAAAATTGTTTAGCTGATCACACCAGTACTGTTTTGCACGATCAATAAGCTGGTGCTTTTCAGAAGAAGGTGGCACTACAACACCTTTTGTTGCCAAGTACTTGAAGATTATCTCTCGAAACACCTTCTTTCTCTTCAACAACTCTTCAGCACTTTGGCTGTACAGTAAGATAGCACTTATGGCTTCTGGAAATGAAATAAAAACAGAAGTAGAGCTATTGCTTGAATTCAGCAACAACACTGCCAAAAAAATATTTAAAGCATAAATATCAATCACCTGAAAAATCACAAAGATCATTTTGGAATAATCATTATGCATTGTGAAAATGTTGCCCCTTGCCTGTTTTCTCCCAAGCCAGGGAAACTTTGCCTTAGGAAAGGAGTGGCAGGTAGCGGAAGGCTCTCTCAATACAGGAGAAGCTCCACAGTGATGTGTTTGCTTTTGACATATGGTGTTTCCACTGGGAATCATGAGCTCAAGTAATCATATTCTGAGTCTACAGACTCAGTCTTTACTTTAAATATTGTTATAATACTGTATTTTCTCAACTCAATTTGGAAAAAAAGATTTAAACATTTAAAATTTGTTTTAAATATGATTTCCACTGACCAATATTTTTTCTGTCAAAAGAGTGCTGTTTTTGTAGGGAAAAAAACCCTAAGAGGCATTCTGAAACAGTCTGAACACTATAAGCAAATCCATTTTAACCAGGTAAAGAACATAGTAACACTGTAAATTATGTATGTACATACAACTGCAGTTGCATGTTCCTGTAATGTGCCCTTTATTGCCATTTGTAAAAGAGAAGCCTTCATTAGGCCAGGAGAAGCAAAATAACATGATTGAATAACAGCAGATCAGTGGAACATACTTAGACTTCCTTTTGCTTGCAATCAAAGACTAGAGGGTCAAAGCTGTTGTAGTACTAGCAATCAGAAGAAAACTGAGTGGAAAGGCAAGTGCACCTTGAGGCGTGCACAAAGAGTTAATGGCCCATTCTTAAAGGTAGGAGGCAGAAAGGCCTTAACTAGAGGTGCAGGAAGTTTTCTGTGATGTTCCATATGTGAAGCTGCACAGATGTCATGAACACCATTCACTTTACATATGCCCAAACACCTCAATTTCTACTTTCCTCCACTAAGCTTGTCACAAACGTTACATTATCACATACTTAAGTGACACTATTACCAACATAGCTGGATGAAATAATCAGTCAAGTAACAATAAGATACAATACAGCAAGGTTTTGTCATAATAGCTACTTTATTACTTAGACCTATTTAAGATAAACTTAAAGAGGCCAAAACTAAAATATATAGGAAAACATTTGTTGGCAAAATAAGGCATTGCTTTATTCAGGATTCCTACTCAAAAGAAGAACAAATGTAACATGTCTATATCATATTTAATTGGCAAATAGCTTTAGATAAATACATCTTTCAAATGATTACCAGCATCCCTCTCTGACAAAAGAAATTTAGATTAGTTATTAGTAAATTAGCTCAAGAACTCACTGAGTTAAAAATGTTTCAAAACTATGCTAAATAAAGCAAACGGCAACAAATCAGAACCAAATTTTCATTAGCACATAATTTGTGACAAACAGAACTCTTCCTTAAGGTACTTCTTCAAATGCACCTTCTCCAAATAATTTCTAACAATGACAGAAATGCTGGGTTCAAAGAAGGGGCAAGCATAATTTAGCCACAATATTTCTATGAATGCAACAGACTAGCCCAGGAGTTCTCAAACTTTCCACCGGGAGGCAGTTGAAACCTACTGGTGCTGGGCACAGTCTGGAAAGGTGGTGCCGGCAGTGTGCGTGGGTCGGTGCGGGGGTGGCACGTGCAGGTGCACGCAGTGAAGGGAGGTGAGGTGCAGGCAGGCGCACGTCCTGAGGCAGGCACACCAGCGAGCAAACCGCTGCCTCCCTGAAAACTGCTGCATGCGCGCAGCGGGTCCAAATGGGCATGGCGGGCCAGATCCGGTCCCTGGGCCATAGATTGAGGACCCATGGACTAGCCCCTTTTTAAGTTGAATAATAACTTGTGTTGTTGTTGTTTACAAAAGAAATACCTGCTGTACCTAAATTGCACACAGATTCTTGCACCTTTTTCATGCAACTGTTTAAAAAACGTTCAAAGAAACAGAATGGAATATACAGCCATTTTTAAGATATCAAAAGAATAAACAAAATAGCTGCCCTTATTCTCTGACTGCACAAATCTCAATATTGGACAAATATAACAGTATCCAACAGTGTACTACCACCAACAAAATCAGTGATGCTGTGCTAGCATAAAATTTTTCTAGCACAATGCCAATAATGCTCAGCGCTGCAATGAGAATTCCAAGAAATCCTGTTGCACCAGCAAGCACTTTTGGCATTGTGCTAAAAAGAGTGCATGCTACTGCAATGTCATTTATGCTACTGACACTGCAGTGCTGAAAACTATCCAGCATCTTTTTAACAAAGAGTAGTAAGTTGCAACAATCTTTCCTCAATCATCCTGTGGTAAAAGTTATGAGTCACCATCCAAAGATATCCCATTTCAAGTCAGCTTTAGACTGCTTTGTCACAAACAGCGGCTGCTAAGTTCTGCAATGGAGAATGCTTTTCAAGGGACAATGCACTTCAGAAGGACTCTGTTATACAACATAAAGATCTACAAGGGGAGAGAGTAAGAAAAAAGGATGACACTGGGTTTTGTACAGCTCTGCGAGTTGAAATCAGGGTTATGTTCAAATGATGAGAGTTACTAGAAGGGGTTCTATATACCCCTTCTAGTAACTCAACAGGGGAAAAAGTAGCATAACAGAAGCTCAATACACAATCACAGCAGAGCGCATCAGCATGCATCATTAGCTGGCAGTTGCCACAGTTAGGATTTTGTTAGTGGTGTCCCCACACCTTTAGAATACACTTGCTTATAATATATGCATGATTTCATCAGAGCTGGCTTTAAAAAAATCTTAAAGACACATATTTGTCAGCATGTGGTGCTTAAGAATCATTAGCTACTACTGAATGCAAGTGTTTAATTGTAATTGTACATGCATGATTTTGTAATACTTCAAGCACAGATAGCATGCCATCAAAGGAAACTTTAAAATCTTTTAGGATGCAATTCTATGCAAGTTTCGATAGGAGAAAAGTCCTCCAAGTCCCAGCCAGGCATGGTGGGAGTTGAAGGGTTTATCTGTCGAAACAGTCAAGATATTACATCAATCAATCAATCAGCGTTCTTCTAAGCAAACAACTACCTTCCACACGAGGAGACAGGCAACGCTGGCTCCGCCCAAAGCCTTACTGACTCACCAGCACGTCCCCGCCTTCTTCCGGGTGGCGGGGCTCCTATAACCTTTGGATACTGGATCCCGCCGTAAGGGGGGGGCGGGGTGGCTAAGGTAGCCGCTCTGCAGGGCCTAGCCGTCGCCTTCGTGATCGGCGAAAAGAGCCTCCTCTTCCCGCTGATCCAAGAGTCCGTGGGCCCTGACCCTTCCGTATCTTACCTCGGCGGTTGTCAGGCTGCACGAGGCGGTTGGTCACGGTGTCCGTGAGCGCCAGCAGGTCGTTGGTCTGGAGCAGCTCCAGCAGCTCCCGGCAGCCGTCCCGCTCGCGCTCGGTCATTCCCGCCCCAGCCGAAGCCATTACGATGGTGGAGCTCGGGGGCGCTGCCGCTGCGAGCGCGAGACCGGCGGGGACACACGCGCGCACCGACCCTCCTGCTCCGTGCCCACGCACGACAGACCCGGAAACCTTGGCAACCGAGCGGCGCTGGACGAGACAGCGCCACTTCCGCCTCTTGTGTGTTCTTTTAAAGAGCCGCCCGCTGCCCCAGCCCGGCCTGGCTTATCCGATTCGCTAATTCGCCACGGTGAGGGTGCAAGCCTCACTGTTCCGGCTTCGAACAGGGCCGTCGGATAGCGTTCCGTTGGTTTTTGGGAATGCTGCTCTGGGTTGATTTAGTCCAATCGTTCTCCATAACTGCTTCAGTGCGTGGAACTGCTCTTACGGGCAGAGAATGACGCTAGAGAGAAAATTGCTCAGGAAACGTTAAGCAGGTTTTGTTAGTTTCAAGGCAGGTTTTTTAAATCGTTCACAATATTGGCAGAACGGATTGAGGCAAGGTTCCTTTGTTGCCCCGGTAAATTACATTTCCACAAATGGAATTTGCAAAAGAAAGCTTCAGAAGGAAGTGGTTTTTTGTTTGTTTTTTGAGAGAGAAAGAGCCAGCCAAGCTTTTTCCGAAGATAGCTCCATTCTGTGCTCTATCATATTTCACAGCAGAACTTACTGGACTGTTTCCAACATTAGTTGTGCTTATGCAAACGCTGCGTTTCCTCCAGATTACCTGAACGTCCTTCTGGTGAGTAGATGATTCTGTTCTGGGCTTCATGCGATTTGGCACTCAGAAAATGGGCTCGCTAAATAGCAACAGATCTCAAATTGGTTCCTTTTTTCACTTCTTGCGGTCCGCGAAAGTCTGATAACCACCGTACTTTCACAACCAGAAGCAGGGTAAACGGTGAAACTGATAAGAAACTTTTAAAAGCTGATAGTCGTTAATATTTTTCGTAAGATTTTGCGCACAGAAACAGACATAGCCATTCCGTTAAAATAATAATAATAATAGAAGCCTACTATAAAGAAAAGTTATGTGCTTTGGTTTGCAGAACAACAAATTGCCCCCAACAATGTTCTGACATTTGGGAGAAGGCGAAAACAGTTTCAGAACTGCTGGTGCACAGGATTCTTGCTTCTCACTTCGTCTCCACGGACACCCTGGCACTGTATACTTCAGTGAGAAAAAAAAGTCCAGAAGCACAACTATTAGTCTGTTGCAATACCAAGTCTTGTGGCATCAGCTGAATCGATTTCTTACAGAATAAGACTCTGAAAACTCCAGAGTAACATCATGTAATGCTAGTGTGACTACACTTTGACATTACATGCTTCCTTCTCTATACATAACCTCTCAAGGCAGCGGCTTTTGTGTATGTAATGCTTTGCAGATCTGTTGAATTGTACTCTGCCTGCCCAAAAGCTGGTACCATCATAGATGTTCTTCTTGCAGGTGATGGACTTGGTTACTGCTCAGCAGGATCAAGAGGAGGCAAACCAAGCGGAATCATACTGATGAACTGCCTAGGCTAGAAGCCTGTAAACACCATGCCCAACTAGATTTCTGGTTGGTAGACATTCCATAGACATGAGTATATCTCGGCAAATGGTATCTTATGGCACTTGTTCCTTTTGACCTATCATAAGCCTGGAGGGAACTCTTTTCGGGAAAGGAAATTTAACATATTCAGGTAAAGAAATGGGGTAGAAAAAATTTAAAAGAATACTGTGTTGGTTCTGTAATTTTCAAAGTAGCACAACTTGTTGCCAGTTCTGACTCAACATTGTTATGCCACAATATATAGACCACTAATTTGGTTCTGAAGCCAGTCTTGAGATGCTCAAGGAAGAAAAATGACAATTTTCCAGGCAGTGGACTTTTGTCTTATTAAAATATGCAGCCTTCCCTTTATTCTTGCTGATACCAGCATAGAAATAACATAAAAGCCAACATATCTGACCTGACATCTTTTGAATGGAAAATACAACTCGTAGTTGTATTTTCGCTGTCAGAGAAAGAGGTACTAGTAGGATTTTCTGTTTCGGGGGAAAAATAGCTTTACTGATTTTGAGTACTGTGCACTTAGAAGTTGTGAGGTGCCATTTGTTGCCCTTCCTAAGGCAGCAAAATATTTTTGTGTCCAGCCCAGGACATCCCTAGAAAGACTTGTGGGATGGGGAAAAGAAGCTGAGATGTTGTAAGAAATTATGTGGGGTAAAGGAATACCTATGAAAACATGATCAGGATCATATCAAACTTATTGCCTACCTCTAAATAAGCATAAGTTTGATAAGCCATACCAAGTTCAGTTGGATTTACTCCAAGTGTAGGTCTAGAATCTCACTTCATATGTTCAGACCTGTAATTTGAATATAGTTCCAAGATTTAGATCTAAAGAGAAACCCAGGGATCACACATTCTGGTAATTTTGAAATGTCAACAGTTAAAGCCAGTGTGCAGTCAAGTGTTGTACTATGACTTGGGATATCCAGATTCTGGCCCCCATTCAGCCATGAAGCTTACAGGGTGATTTTTGGGCCAGTTCTCGATTCTCAACCTCCCTCCCTCAGTGTGAAAATAGAAATTTTGTAAACCACCTTGGGTTCCATAGAGAAATAAAAACCCCAAATCCATAGTTTGGCCATACTTTATTTCAGGAATTTTTATTGTCCAGCTATGCATTCTGATATGATGAGGTTGCTAGTAACATAGCATTTGTTACTGATCTTAGGACTTCCAGAAATTAGAACTCAAAAACTGTAAGAAAGTGAGAATTACAGGTATTACCATAAGGCACCATTTTTGGCAGCCCCCTTTCTACCTTCTTACCCAGTCCAGAGACCAGAAGTTGCAAAACAGCCTTCTCCAGTCCTGAGGTCTCTGCAAGTGCTGTTGTGTGGGAGACAGAGCAAATGGGAGATTTTCTCAGAAATTCCACTATACTTAATGAGGGTTACTCCTAATAAATGTGTAAGTTTGCAACTTAAGAGCATAAGGTTCTTGTTGTCTACAGTACATTGCCACAATCTCCCTTGCCAGTGTGCCAATGTTCAGTTTGCAATTAATTGGGAAATGATTAATGTTCCATACAGTGCTTTGCTAGTCCTAGGCTCTATCCTTAATCTGGATTTGAGCCTGAAAGACTAGGAAAAAGTGTGGGGACATAGAGAGTAAGTGTGAAGCAAGCACAATTTGGGACATTGCACAGTTCTGTCCTGAAAGCAGGCAAGAAATTAATTAGTTTGTCTTCTGTAAAATTTACATCATACTTATTCTTAAGCATGTACATGTACAAATTAACATATTATTTAGTCCACAGAACATTTTGCAAACTATAAAAAGTACATGTACATTTATGCAAGTCTCTTCCATACTTGGCACCACTCCTAAGCAAAAGGAATGAAGTAAGGAACACATCCTTTTTCAAGCTGATGATCAAGGTATATGAAGGCACTGAACTGCAATAAAGCACAAAGATTTTGGCAACAACAGAACTAACATCCCAAAGTTATGGCAATAGGTCAAGCACTTGAGAAGAATCTCAGAATATAGAAAAGAATGGGAAAGAAAAACAGAGAAGCCAGAATTCCACTGCAGCGCTTCATCTATTACCTGTTTTTATCGTTATCTGGTCAGAATTTCCATACCATACTTTTTAAGCAATGCCCTGGGCTTTAAGATGCATAGTTTTGTGTGGATGTTATATAGAACAATGTGATAGGTGCTACTGTTGTCTAGCAATGATGTAACTAATCTAGTCCAGTATTTCCTAGGTAATTCCAGAGACCATGAAATTGTATTTAATAACAGACAATATTTTATTGAACAATTCTATTTACAATACAAAAAGTTTCAAATGAAATACCACTGTTGATTTATTGCAGTTTGATGGCTCAGTTTTAATTTGTACTCATATAAAATGCAAAATAAAATAATTTAACATTCAAGAAGGAAGCACAAATTTCCTTACTTGCTGAACCTGTAATAGCTTTTACAAATTAAACTTAAGAGTCCCAAAATGCACACACTGCATTTAATCAAGGTGTTGTACAGTACAAAATAAATTAAAAAACACCCCTTTAAGAATTTCATCCTACACCTTGGTATTAAACAAGGAGGTTTGGGTGAATCCTTCTTGTTAAACATGATCCGAACTATACAATTTCTAGATGTTTTGTGAATATGGCTAAACCAAAGTACCAGTGACCTTTCCCACACATCGCCAAACAAATAAATTGTAGAGGCAGTTTACTCACAGAGCAATCCTTGATTTTTTTGTAACTTCCACTGTGAACCAAATATGTAACATAAACCTGGGAATGCCCTTTTAAGAAGTCTTTCAAATGCTACCAAGGCTATGACTCAAAATACTAACAGGTGGGGGTAGTGCAGGATCCATTTTAGGCACTAAGGGTTATCCTAAAAGGAAACAGAAAAGAAAGAAAAACCTTTGAGAACTAGCATGTAGCTGGGGTAAGACTGAATGGAGATCTCCGAAATAGTGCTGTTTTTCCATGTCTAGTCACATGTAGACATTAGACATTCCATTAGAAAAGATTACATCAGTGATGCAATGTGCTACTTGTCTAACCACCTGGGATGAGTGAAAATAGCCCATGTTGCCACTAGTTTTCCAGCTAGCAAAACATGCTACAACAATATGGGAACTGTGCTGTCTTTTTTAGGCTTTACTTAAGACTAGAAGAGCCATGAGTTCAGTGGCAGCACTACTGTGGCCTTGGCACTCTTGTTCTTTTCTGACATTAAGAAGGAAGAGAGAAAAAAGACCGGTATCTGTGACCGATGCATATTTCCAATTGTTAAAACTAAACATAATGACAGCTAGAGTCTTGTATGCTGTCTTGGCAAAGAAGGAGGGAACAAGCTGCTTATGAAACACAGCACTGCAGAAGGCAGGAAATAACCCCATAAAGCAGGGGCAGGAATGTGTGGCCCTCCAGCTGTTTTTCACCAGAAACCCCATCATTCCTTATCATTAGCTATACAAGCTAGGGCTAGCCCAACATCATCTGGGGTGATCACACATTCTCTACCACCAGCATAAGAACTCAATCAAATGCTAAAATGTTCCATTACCCTAACTCAGCAGCTCTGAAAAATTTAGGCTGAATACATGCACATAACTTTAGGCATACATGCTTCAAAATTGTGAACAAATACTTGGTTGTGACAGTCTTATCTTAACACCTAGCATGTGAATGACCAAACAGCTATTAAGCAATCCTTGGACCAAAAATAAAAATTCCAAGAAGTTCAAACTGGACCACCAAAATGGTGGAGGGAAGAAATTTTTCCCTAAGCTTCTGATGGCTTCATCCTTCACAATTTAAAATACAGCTCCATGATAACCGAATGGATGACTCCAGTTTTTTTCCTGGAACATCTCCTAATTTAATATGGGCAAACAGGCAGTTCACAGGAAGTCATCCACATGACTTTCCTCCAGTCCCAGTTGAAACAGAAACAATCTATCTTAATAACCAACAAAATCTCAAGATGCTTATAACCAGGCAAAGAACCAGCAAGTGTTGCAAAATTAGGAGTGGCCCAATGGCTTTAGTGAATGGCTTGCTAATCTACTCAGTTCTGGGCACTGTAGCATCAGCTTTAATACTTAAAATTAATTGGAAATATTTTGAAATTAACCCAGTATAAAATGTCTGAAAACCGTAACATTCATACTTGTGTGCTAGCGTTCCTTTCTGTAATGTGATTCTTTTTTTAATGCAAGCAATACTGTGTTGTCCTAACAGTGAAACCATTTCTATAACCTATCATAAGCACTTGTGTGATGGCATAGCACATTATATCAGTAATATAACCTCAAGTGATATTCATTTAAAGGGTTTCTCCTAAAACTGTTTCATACACAGGCCTAGGAAACCAAATGAGACCGAATCATCATTTTGTAGCAGGATAAGCATTTTTTATTTTTTTATATAATTTTTTTGCATTTCTGTTAAATGTCACCTACTGCTATTTTATGATTGACTTTACTCATTTTAGAAAATAAATTTATTTATTGGAAGCAACTTATTCCTGAGGAAAGGCTTATAACTACACCCCAGTTTTTGGAGGCCCTAACAGATGGTGATGCACAGAAGTCAAGTGCATTCAAATAATTTCAACCTGAAAAGGTTCACACCCAGAAAATCCAGCCCAGAGCAGATTAAAATTATGATCAGAGCTACAGGAGTCACAAAAGCCAGAATAAAATGCACTGCAGAATACAGAAAAGCATGTCCAAAAATGCACAAGGACTTCTATTTGTACAATGGAATTTTATTTTCCTCTCCTCCCCTCTGTAGCATCCTGTGCCCCCAATCCCACCTCAAACCTGCTTTGAAGAATATGTCCACCCTCTGAAGAAAATTTGGAGGCTAATGGGACACTGCAGTGGGAATCTATTCCACTGACATATATGGTTCTGTCAGGGAGCATGCTAGTTTGATACCACCCACTAATATTGTTTTCTTTTTATCTCACAAATACTCATAAATGTATGTGATTCCACTGAAGCAGACTTCCAGGTTTTCAGACACAGGATTAATATTCTTCTACTTAGATGCAGAACAAGCAATGAAACTTAAACATGGCCAAAATATACAGAATATTAAGGGAAATCTGAATATGAATATGATTGAAAATTGAGAATACTGTTTAATTTAGACAGAAACCCAATTTGATGCAATGAACAGATACTTTAAAGCTGTTTATGGTACCAAGAAAGTACCAACTCAACCACAGTTAAAGATTAAGATCTTGCAATGACTCCCATTTAAAACAAAATATGAACTTTTATTAAGAAATTCTGCTTAAATTACAGGGCCACAAATATACAAAAAAATATTATTTTGGATCTGCAATGACCTCAGTGGTAAAAAGAGAAACCAAGTACCATGTTTGTGCAATTCTGTTTGAGATTCTCTCCATGCAAAGGTAAATTTAAATAAAATATTTAAGTTTGCATGATGACTACAAGTCACAGAAATCTGCTTTTCTTCTAACAATCTGGGCTATTCTGGTGCTGAATTCTGATATTTTAAATATGCACTCAAATGTGCAGGAGTATTAGAAGTGTCCTTTGGTGTCCAAGACATCAAGATTTAAAAGTGGTTAAGTATCGTTTTAATGTGTTGCAAGCATATTTATGATCATAATTCTA
Organism: Varanus komodoensis; assembly: GCF_004798865.1. NCBI lineage: Eukaryota > Metazoa > Chordata > Lepidosauria > Squamata > Varanidae > Varanus > Varanus komodoensis. The sequence continues at coordinate 31,322,477 of NW_025335941.1, forward strand.
TAGTTATTTCTACAGGTAAAGTTGGTGGTTTGTTTGTTGTTGTTTTTTAAATAAAGAACACTCATACTACCTTGTACCCTATGAATGAGAAGGAAAAGTAACTACCTGACTTGAAAATAAGAAAGAATAAGGAATCAATTTATGCCTGCAACCCTATATCCACTTACCTGGGAGTAAGCCACATTGAACTTCTGAGTAAACATGTATAAGATTGTGCTGTGTCAAAAATTGTGTTCACAGCTCACATAATACAACTGTTCCATTTTTAAAATATGTAATTCCAGCCTAATGAATGTACTCAAATCCAGTTTGGAAAAAATGGTTCTTAATATGATACTAAGAGAAGAGTCACTTGGACCTTTAGGAATTTGAATGCTGTCTTTATACATACATTAGGAGTGAGGGGGTTAAAGCTTCACCTCTCAAGGCACAGTACGAGTCATTCTTACAGGCATTCAGTTGGCTACAGAAATTAGTGTACTAGAATTTATTTTTATCACTGAATTTTGTGAAGCAATAGATTTTATGAGAATATTTCAGAATAAAAAGCATCAGTGAAAATCCAGTGATATTTTCCTATATTGATACAATATGGGTATAATTTTTCTATTTTTCTTTTCTTTTTTTTAGCCAGGTATTTTATTCTTAGTATCTCATGATCAACTTTGCATCTTGTGGGACCTTCTTCCCTTCATTTCATAAAGGAAACCAGCCTTTAAAAAGTATGAAACTGCCAAAGAATTATAATTAAAATGAAGTTTTATACTCCAAGTGCAGCTGCCTTTACATCATGTACATTTACTGGAGAGCCTCAAATTGCATGCTGAATACAAGATATTCAGGCTGTATTAATTTGTTAGTTTTCATTGTGCCTGCATTCTTTCTGGATGTCCTCCATGAGTCAAATACTGAAAAAATTAACATTGGTGCATTTGAATGTAGCTTAATTACTTGTGTTCAGAAATATCAGCCTGACATGCTTCCAACCTTACTGCATGCCTTAATTTTTTTACCAAGACACACTGCCCATTTCTGATTTTGTTACATTCATTTGTTCTTTTTCCAAAGTACAAGATATACCAATGCTAAGAATAATCAACCTCTACAAACACATCATCTTTTAACTGAGCAAATTGTTATGCACAGTGACATTTAATATAATGACTCAAACTAGTTTTTATAATGTGGACAGGCTTCCTTTGGGCATGGACAACCAAAAAGAGGTTTGTACCACTTCATTTCTCTCTAGGGCAATAGGTACCAATTGGCTTGAGAGCCATTTAGTATGTTGCTGCACTTTGAACTTACTCACACAGGGACTTCATGTGGGAACGTGTAGCTTCTTGGATAACTGGTACTTTGGGGGCTTCAACACAGTTCTTTTCTGGATTCAAATTCTGCACAGTTCCTACTACCACTTAGCTCTGACCAAAGTGTGCTTTGACTCTAAGCAAGGTCAGATTTTCTTTAGTAATTTTAGACTTCTTTATAATTAAGGCCAACAAGGGAAAAGCAAACTGATGCAGAATAGTGTAGTGTTCCATCACGCTACTCCTCAAACTGAGAAGTCTTCTTACAACATTTGATCAGGCACCTGTAAAAAGAGTAGTGTTAGTTAGTACTCTAGATTTCTTTTCTATACTGCAGTTGTTATTTGATAAATCTGAAGCACAGTCTTAAAAGGGCATGCCAACTAAATTGCTATGCTATATCACAGACCAAATCATAAACCTACGTTCAAATACTTGCTTCTTTTCTGAACAAAATTAAAGTGGACTGAGATGAACAACAGCTCAGAGAACATAGCAAAATATGTATGAATCTGCTCTTATTTAATATGTATAGTACATAATAAAGTAAATGTGGAACCAGTCTCATACATGTCATCTGTGTGTTTTTTAATAGATAGGCAATCTTTCCTTCAAGCTTAATGCATGAAGGGCATTCTTCCCAAGCTATTTTTGGTTAACTGTAAGAACTGATGAGACACAAAAAAAAAGGGTATGCAGACCCAAGCTGCAGAATTTTCTGTAGATAAAACCATCACTAACTGAAACAACCTCAAGTCCTAAAATTGCTGAATTCCTGGCATGATATACTTGCAGTCATAAAACTGCCAGGAGAAGGGGCACCACATTATATAACAGCTATTATCTTCAGATGGGTACAGCAGTATCCCTGTGCATGATATGGAAGATACACAACTGAGAGTATGAATGATATTTATTAGAGCTAAATCTGAAGTATTCTAACCTTAAATGTAATTCTAACCTTAGATGAAACTTCCACAATTGCTTGATTATTCAGGTGCAGTACAGAACTGCAAACCAACTTGCTAGGTTGCAAACCTGGTTTGGCAGAACTCAGCACACCAAATGAATGTCATCTTTTTAGGTCATATGGCTAGCCAACCAGTCAGCTACCACTTCAGTCATATCAGAGTTTCAGTCACTTACAGACAGAATCTAAAGTGATGTGCAAAGAATAAAAACAAAGGACTCTGCAAATCACCTTGTACAGCAAGGATGGGCAGCTTGTAGCCCTCCAGGCAGTTTAGTCTACAACTCTCATCAACCTTCACCACTAGCTACATGGGCTAGGGCTGAGAGAGGTGTATCAAAACATCTGGAAGACCACAAGTTGCCCATCCCTGCTGTATGGAATAACTTAAACGGAAGATGGTCGATTATCCACATTTCCCTGACACTTCCATTGAGCCATTGAAGACTAGCTCCTAAATCTGCCTGATCCAGCAATAACTTGGGTAACAAATACAGTAAACAGTGTCAAAGATAGTTCAAAGCTTACTAAAATCAGTGTAGAATGGTGGTTAGGGTGTTGGACTAGAGACCTGGAATATAGACCTCACTTAACCATTAAGCTCACTAGGTGACTTTGGGCCAGTCACTCTCAAACTAACCTACCTCACAGGATAGTAGGATAAAATGGAATTGTGTAAGCCACCTTGGGTTCCTAACAAGGGGAAAAAAGGTAGGATATAAATTCAATACAATGATGCTGATTTTTGGGGGTTTTTTTGTTTCGATCAAGCTCAAATGTAGTTCCTAAAGCAAACTAGCATAGAACAGGTCATTGCCATTTAATATATTAGAATTTTATCACATTTGTCCAAATTTGGATTTTTTTTTTGTCCTTAAATGCATTTGTAGCATTTGTTTTTAACCTTTGTCTAACTGTAGATGGTTTGGATGATCTCATCTTAATTTACATACAAGAGCAAAGTAATGTTACAATACTTACTTTCATCATCTGAATCAAATCCAAAGAGTGGCCGACACTTCTTTTGTGCAAGGTGAAGCTGAAGTGCTTCTGAATTACAGTAGGTGGTCAGGCATTTGCTGCATCTTAATCTCTCAGATTTGCTACAAGTTTTATCTTGCTCTGAATGGACATCTACTTTGTCAGTCAACGTTTTTCTTCGTTTTGGCATACTAATGTATCGTTCATCAAGGTAACTTGGAGGCAATGGTCTAACATAAGGCTTTGTTAAAATTAAGCCATATGAAGTATTTTCTGCTATCTGATTTGATTTGGAAGATGACTGAGAGATTACAGCAAGACTGTTTGGTGGCGTATCAGTACAATTCTGTAAAATAGGTAGAATGCATCCATTTTCTGTCCTTGTACTGTCAGTCACTCTTTCCAAATCAGCATCCAGTGAAGTTGATGTAGTCTGTTCTAGTTCACCATGCCCATTAACCAATTGGTCACCAACTTTACAGTTCTCCAGATTTGGCTGTACTGCAGGTATCTTTTGGTCTATCAAGTTCACAATTGTAGCAGCATTATCACATGCATTTTCATTACCATTCTGAATTAGACTACTTGTTTTTTTCTCACTCTGGATGTAAGTCTTTGGTTCTGTGGAATCCTTCCTTGCTTTCCAAGTTGGAATTGGCAAGTCTATTACACTCTCCTTTTCACTGCTACTGCTTCCTTTTTCTTGGATGCTACACTGGGATTCCAAAACAATATCTGAAGAATTATTTTCACTGCCTTCTTCAGAAGGATCCTTTTTGTTTGAATAATGTTGAGCCTCATGCTCATACAGCAATGAAAGATCACCAAAAAGCTTGCAGCACTCTGAAAAGTTACACTGAGCTTTAAATTCACTGTGACTTTTTATATGCTCTGCAAGCTCAGTGGACAGCTTAAATCTCTGGTTACAGTTAAAATGTAAACAAAAATATACATTTGGATAAACATGTTGCTTTAAATGATCAATAAAATGTTGAGAATCTAAAAATTTTCTCTGACAAAACCGACATTTTCCTTTATTCCATTTCATGATGTGCTCTTGCACCTTAAGATCAGTGGGATGAGCTTTCCTTGCATGTTTGTTCAGAAACCGTATCTTTTTAAAAATTCGAATACAGCCATTAGCGGGACACTTAAAATTACCTGCTTGGTCCATAATGTCCAAGTCATTTTGAGGGCTTAATGCACCATTTACTTTATGAAGAATAGGGAACTCTTTATTCATGCTGCTATCACTGTCTGGCAATCCTCCTGTAACTTCTGTTTTAGGTGTCTTTGAACAGTTATCGCAACTTCCATTTTCAATAATGTTATCCTGGTAAGTTACATGATTTTCAGTCACATCCAATGTGAATTTAGAATTCTGCATCTTTTCATCAATACTTGGAATGACAGCTTCTACTTTGTTATCTTTTGAGCTCTCCAAGTTCCCATTTTCAAGAGAGATGTCTGCATCAGAACAATTTATTTTATTTACATCAGGGGTTTCCTGATCTTGACAGGTAGCAGCAAGATGATGCCTTGTCATCTTCTTGATGTGATTTTTTAAGTGCTTAAGCATTATTCCTTTTTGCCTGAATTTTCTGCGACACATTACACATGAAAAACTACCCTTTTTCTGATGAGCCTGTGCATGCCTCACAATGTGACCACCAAGAAATTCCCTGTTACACAATACACAACGATGCCTTGGTACATTGTGATCAACTTTAGATGAACCAAGAACTACATGGTTCTTTCTGGAACTACCATGACATTTCAAATGAGTTCCAGAAGTATCTTCATGGTCTAGTTCTCCATTGTTTACATCAGATGCACATGCTTGATCACGCAACACTCGACGTGTCTTCAGAGTATTTGCAGAAGAATGCTCCAGTGTACTGTCACTCAAGTCAACTGATGCTTTGTCTCTTAGCAAAGCTAAACAGTTCTGCTTGATCATCAAGAAATTCCAGAACTCAGGATCAAAGAATAATCCCTTTTTCAAAATTGGAAGCAACTCAAAACGAACACGATTCTGAACAGAACTAGTTTGTTCATTGTATTCTTCATCTGCACATTTATATAAATGTTCAACAGTGTGATAGGACTCCAAGGTGCGCTCAAGAAAGAAGATAGAAAGAGCACATGTTCTGACAATCTCCAAGTCATTTGGCAAAAAATGAGCAATGGTTTTGTATATCAGACATTTCATTTTTGGATCATCACGGAGATCCAGCTGGAGAGCACTTCCACATATCTCAACACAAATCTGCAGACCTTCTTTGCCAATCTATGGAAAAGAAAGCAGTTACACAGTATATCCCACCAACACATTTTAAACCCAAAATATAAAGGCAATCCAGTTTACTATCAGTCACTAGACAGCTAGAAAAGGGCTATAGCTCAGTGGCAAATGTGTTTTGTATTTAAAAGAGCCCAGGTTCAATCCCTGGCATTTTCAGGTAGAGCTTGGAAAAACCTGGGTCTTAAATACTGAACAGATGGCTGCTAGGCAATATAGATAATACTGAGCTCAATAGATCAACGATTTGACTTCCAATACAGTGGTACCTTGGCTCATGAATTTAATCCGTTCCATGACTCTGGTCATGTCCCAAATTGATCGTGAGCCAAGTCAAATGTCCCCATAAGGTTCAGTGTAAATAAGATTAATCAGGTCTGCAACTATTTTTTATCACAAAAATTTGAAGCAAAGTGACAAAGAACAACAAAGATCACGGCCATCTCCCCCCTGCCCCCACCACCACAGCATGACCATGATCGGGCCTGTCTTCCCTGCAGGATTGCGTTCACAGCCATAGATGGGCGCACTCACAGGCACATGGGGCAGGGGGGAGACAGGCACACTTGCAGGCGTGCTTGGGGGGGAGACAGGCGCGATCGTCACCTGATGCAGAGTTTGTGACCTGAGTAAAAACGTTTCTTAAATTTCTGTTCGCAACCCGATTTGGTCATGAACTGAGGCATTCGTGAGCCGAGGTACCACTGTATATAGAAACAACTATAAAGAGGAGTCTGAAAGTGCCAGTTTAGTTGTTTCTGTAATTTCAAATTTGTTCCACCTAAAGAGTGATTCTGTATGTTTGTGGCAAGTCACTTTTTCCCTGCATATTTACACAGTAGCAAATTAGGATGAGCAAGTAGGGAGAGATGAGAATACAGAAATCAGCACGTCATCTTCCTTTCTACAATCAACACAATCTTTTTTCTACAGATCGTTACTTTGCAAGTTGTGCTTCTCCAGGTGTTTTGGCCTACAGCACCCGTTATCCATCATCACAGACAATACTGGCTAGGGTTGACTGATGTTTCCAGATGCTAATGCCTATAAACTGTCCATCACTGCTTTACTGGATAAAAACTTTCAATGGGCAGCAGCTCTCTCAATTGCAGAATCTAACATTTGGCTCCTACTCCCTGGATACAGTAAAAGCAAGCTTCAAAGATGTTTCTGAAATACATGTTGTTCTTACAACCCTGTACAGAAATATTACAAACTATGTATAAGGGTTAATTAAGAATAAGGAAAAAATATGAGTACCTGAAAAACTGACCACTAAAAAGGGTGACAAGGCTAACACAACAAAAACCAAAGTGGTTTACAAGCCATGAGTTGTCACGCTGTCCAAACCCAGCAGCCTAACTTGTTAACTATGCCCAAGCCACTCTGGCTGACTTCAGAAAACTTGACAAGCCACTTGACAAACATGGCTGACAGTTCACCCTGAGATATTGCATTGTGCAAATCTAATCAATGGGAAACTGATCAATTTGAAGTAGATTTATAAACCACTTTGCACAGCCCATGTCTCATTCAGTATAAACATAATGGCCAAGTTCAGACAATATGCCTTATTTGTTTGTTTAAAACATTTCTATATTATGCCTACAGCCAGTTGTCTTTCTGGATGATTTATAAACATTTAAAATGTTACAAAATCCAGTGTCACAGTAAGATAAAAGCAAGAACAATTTCACAACCGTAGTCAATAAAAATGAAGTATAAAATAACGGTAAAGAACAGAATATAAAACCAATAACAATAAATAAATAAATAAATAAATAATCTATGGTGTCACAGTAAAACCTAAATTTTCAACAATTAAAACACTGAGAAAATTAAAAGAATTTGGCCTGGTATGGAAAGATGTAGAGTGTCAGTGCCAGGCACACCTCCCTGGGAAGTTGGTTTAATAACCCATGACAAAGTATAACTTGTCATGGGTTATTTAACCTACCGTGACCTACAATGTCTCCAAGAGCTGCACAGTTAATGTCATGCTGTATGATCCTACAAAGTGACATTATGCAAGGGATGTTTATCGCTTGCCCAATTTTCACAATACCACAACCCCTGAGTGCGGCTTGCACATTCCAAGTGGTGGCTGCACATGCCCCACATATACCACAGCCTCACTGTGGGTTAACTCATGATGTACTGTCAATGTTGTGCAAACAACCCTAATATTTAACCATGCTCAAAGCAGTCTCCCAGCTTCTCCACATGCAAACTGGAAAGGACTTTAAGCTAAAGTATGATCTTACAGTATGTTCTGGACGTAAGAATTAAATCAACAAACAGTGGTTAGCATTAACCATGATTAAGAATTATATCTGCACTAGTCCAATATCAAATTTTCATAATTAAAGGTTATTTGGATAAACAATGTCTCTATATTGTTTCTTCAAATTATGTTCAATAACGCATCTATATTCTTTAAACAATAAATTATCAATTCCAGGAATAAGAAATAGTTTAAAACATATGTAAAGAAATAAGATACCATTACTTACTTCATCTCTAATAACTTTCATGAAAGGGAAAATAACCCTTATGTTTGTAGCTATCCTTAGAAGGTGATAGCACTGATCTACAAATACTTGCTTTGATGGATTACACTTAAGCTGCAATTTACTCCAAATAAAGATCAGCTCCCTGTAAAGACATCAAATGGCTTATTAGTATACGATTTAAACAGAGTACCTTCGCAAGTATACATGATAGAAAGACTAATGCTTCTACAATGCATAAGGCAGTGTTATAAAACCAACCAGAAAAACCTCAGCATTGTAATCAATTCATACTGTACTGTTCTATAAAAAGTTTTGGAACAAATAAAACAGCATTCCTTGGTCAAAGAATTCCATACAACTGTCAGCAGAATTTGGGTACCCAAAAATAAATAAATGATCGATTTCACTTTTATGAGGTAAGTGAAAACAGCTTTCAATGGTTAGAAATAACCTTTTGCTTCCAAGGGTTTTGACATGACTGGGACAGCAATCTTAAGCACGCCTCCTTGGAATTGTCCCTGTAGTTCACTATGTGAGCGAGAAGTGTTTCAGTTGTCCATAATCTCTTGAAAACAAAGTCTACTAAATTTGAATAATGATTTGCTCTAAAACTTATTTTTATCCTTATAGCTTCAACCAATAATGTCTGGGAAGAAGTAATCATTTTTTTATAAAAGGTAAGTACACAATCATTTTATAGACCATACTTATTTGATTAGGTGACATTAACAGAATACAATGTAATTTCTAAAGTATGTTACCAAAAAGAATATTATGTAAAAAAGCTAGAGGTAGGTCTGAAAGGAATTAATCTTAGCCATCTGAAAGTATTCACTGCTTGATGGTGAGATTCTTGAGGCAGATACTCTAAAAATGAGTCTTAATAATGTCTATGTATTTTCCATATTCATTACTTGTTCTTCCAGACTAAGAAGGAAAGTATTCCATTACTATTTCTTTCAGATATTACTACAAGCAAGGACAATTTCCAGTCACCAGAGTACCAGTCATAGTTTCAGTACTTCAAACAGGCAGAAAAAAATGTTTCAAATAGTTGTGTAGTCTATCATTATTACTGGGTCAAACAGGCGTATCATCCTAGCCCCAGCTTCCTTTCCAATTCCCTTCTGGTTTCAAGATGAAAAATGGCTGGCTATGATCAAGATTAATTTTAAGGCAGCTTCAATTTGTTGGAAGTATTAACTTCCCATTCTTCCAACAATTTTCTGGAAGTGGCATGTTTATAGCAATTATGCTTATATAACAGACATTATATTGAGAATGAAAAAGCTGGAGACTGCCACTTGAGTATACATGAAATGGAAAATTTCAGTTGGTTTACTTAAATTATTCAGTAAAAGTTGTTTTATTATACCAAAATTGTTAATCTGATAAGCCTTAACATTACTGCAAGTCCCTAAAATCTTTTGCTTAAAAATTTACTTATCTGTATTATACAAAAATAAATAAATTCATAAATTAATAAAGGAATTCCAGGAAAAATATAAGCTGCCTCTCTTTTTTAAAAGTTTAAGAGCCACTATAACATTGGTTCTCTTTTATAACCAAACTCTAAATCAACTTTCCCCATCCTGGTGCCCTCTAAATACTTTAACACTGTCCATAATGGCTTGGACTAATGAGAGTTGAGTCCAAAAATCTGGAGGGCACCAGGCTGGAGAAGCTTGCTTTATATGCTGTACAGCTTTCCTGGAATATACATGTATTATTGCAGAAGTTTTAATATAATTAAATATAGTATCCCAGAAATATACTTTTCCACCCTAGAAAAGTTTTAAAAGCTGTATTTCCTTATTAAAAAGCTTCAGTTCCTGCTTCCAGAAGAATGTTGATTGTTGCTGCCAACCTGAAGCAACTATTTCCAAAAGAAAAAGTTATGTATTTTGAAGTCCCTGAAACTTCAGTATAGACGTATATCGCAGGCCCTTCTTCAACAGACAAGTGATCCAGAAAAGAAAAGTGAAATGCATCAGTTATTGACAAGAAGATAGAAAGACTGTCTGTTTATGACTACAGAAAATAATACTTCTACCAGTTCATTGTAGCAATATGAATCTGCAATTCAAAATCATTACTACTAAGTAATCAAGAAAGCATTTACCAGATGCAAAACATCTCTCCTTTTTTGAGTTGTGGAATGAGAAACGATTCACAAAGGTATAAAGCTAAGGCAATCTTCCCTTCCTTTGCAATGTTGCAGATGATTTCAATGCCATTCTTGCAATCAGTCCTCAGCAAGTGCTATACAATCAAAATAAGATCAATTTAAGCAAGTCTAGAAACAGAAAAACTAACTGGAATTTTCAGCTACTGTTATTTGGGCTATCACTGTTAAATGTAAAGGCCAAATTTATTTGTGGGAGAGGGAAGGACTGGGGAGGGGTGGGAAAGAATACTGAAATATATACAAGAAATAATTAAAAGGATAATTATAATTTTGTACACAATGTATATCTGAGCATGCAACTTGATTGATAGCTTGAAACTAGATCTCAGCAAAATGCACCCTTAATACACTTACCATTTATAACAAATACATATAATTTAATTATTTAGTTGTTTTAAATTAACTTTTTGTAGTTTTAACTTTGCTATTAAATGCTGTCTGTGTTACAGAAAAGTGTCTAATAAATTCAATAAATCCTCCTCACCTCTGCTTTTGCAGTTTCCCTTAACAGAAGAAAATCATCTTGACTAAAAGCTGCTTAAAATTTCCTCTTGGCAATTTCATCTTTCCACTTTCTATAAGCACCCTATGACCTCTTAAGGACTAATAATGGCATAGAGCAAATGCTATGCAACCAATTAGGGAGATCCATTTGGTCTTCAGAAATTATTGTGTATACAGCTACAATATTTAGTCCAAAAAAGTGTTTTAAAGGAAATGTAAATGTGACCATTTGTCTATTTATTTATTGTTGTGAGCCACCCCGAGGCTTCGGCGAATGGGGCGGCATAGAAGTTCGCTAAATAAATAAATAAATAAATAATATTTGGCTATAATGTGAATAAAAAGCCTTTCCTGTATCAGCACATGCTATGAATCTGCTAAGGAAAAAATATACTCTACCAGTCCTTTGTAGCAATACCTCTTGGAACAGCTGATCTTCCAGTGGTGACATATAAAGACACATGAAAAATGCTTGATGGAAGTAAAGGTCTTCGCTAATATCAGGATGATTCATGCAAGATTTGATAAGAGCCATTGCCTCTGGGATGCGTTCACAAGCAATAAGATATCTGGCACGCAATTCAAAGAACAGTGGATTTTCAGAGCTTAAATATTTGTTAACTGGTAAAACAAAAAGACAGATCATTAGATTACAAAAAATAAAATTACAAAGTAGATTAAATAAAAGTTCAGTTTCATAAAATAGCACATGAAGCGTTTCTGTTAAAGTTAAAAGAAATTAAACTAGGAATACAGCAAGCATATTTTTCCTCAGATAATAAATAGGGTCAGTCTAGAGAAAAAGGATTTTATAAAAACAACTGCTTCAGAAGACAGTATATAAATTGCTACAGGAACAGAAAGTAACATTCACTTCCATTGCCACAAGACTATCTTACAGAACCTTAACCTCAGTTAGATACCTTGAAAAGTCATTTCTTTAGATGGAAAGTTACTGAATAGTCTTCAGTTGTGTCTGCATTCCAAACCCCACAAAAAGCAAAGGCTTTGCATGGGAAAAGATCTGTAAATGTAATGGGGCAATGCATGTGAAGCTTTGAAACTTTTGCTCACTTCAGAAGCAATAGATGCAAACATTAAAAAAACACTAGATCATGACCATTATATTTACATCAGAAGTCACACAATACCTTCAACTTTGATTTCCACTGAGCTTTTTATAGTTTTGGTTGAACTGGTGCCTGGCAGTAACAATACTGAGGAGTCGGGTAAAACTCCCCTACATAAAATGGTAAATATCAATTCCATATTGCTTTCCCCAATCTAAAGCCAATAGCAAAGAACCTGCAAGCTGCAGAAAATCTTCAATAGGTATCACAATACAGGAAAATTCACTGAGATATTATTTGTAGTTATCGATGGAAAAAAAGAAATACCTAACTCCTGAGAAACTGGCTTTGCTTTAAGAACAGCTTGTAATACATGATCCTCCCAAGGTCCTCCATCTCTGATAATTCGAGTCACCAATTCCAAGTTAACATTTCTGTATCTGCTCAAGAGGTTCTGACAGTCCTAAAAAAGAAAATAAGTATTAAACCACTTAAAGCAGACACATACACATGGACATTTTCATAAACAAAAATTGTGTATTTTTCTAATTATACTTTTTATACATTAAATAATACGTTTACACAATTTGTTCTTATCTATTTTATGTCCTAAGTTCAATAATATTCTCATCATTTAGCATTTTAATAAATCAAAAAGTGAATGAGTATGCATGAAACACAATGCTTCTGTGAAGAAAATGCAGGTCAGAAGCACACTAAAAAAGAAAAAAAAAAGAAAAAAAAAACAACACTCTACCAATTAATATTTTATTTCTATCCTGTCCTTCTGCCAAACAGTGGCACTCAGCTAATGATCAGCTGAAGACCCATCATACAGCAACCAAAAAGATGCTGGCCAGACAGGAAATCTAGCTCTGCTTTCAGGCTTGCCTTTTCAATATTTCTTTACTGCTTTGTTCAAGAACCCCCTCACAGCAGCACATTATGAAACCACAGAGAACAATCCAACATCCTCTCACAGTGGTGGCATGCTAGAAGTGGCATGCTAGGAGGCAAGCCCAAGGGCAGCAGCGTTTGTACCAGGATTGTGCATTTCCACGAAAAAAAAATGGAATTAAGAAAAATACCGCAGCAAATTAGATTAATTTACACAGGAAATGTTTTTAATTTGCATTGGAAAAATGCTCTGATGTCCTAGACAACTTGTGGCCCTTCAGATGTTTTGGCCTACAACTCATTAGCCAGCATAGTCACTGGTGACAAAAGTTGATGAAAGCCTTAGGTCAAAACATCTGAAGAACCACAAGCTGTCCCACTCTGCCTTAATTTCATACTAAGTTAGTTTTCACTTTCTTAGGTCAGATTTACAGTCATGGTAGAAGCAGCCGGCATCGTTCCTTCTGCATTATCTGCAAGCAGGAGGAGGGTGCTCAAGCTCAGGAGACCCAGCTAAAAAGATGCAGCAATTTTCTGACCTTGCTGAGTATTGGAAAAATCCTATAACTGTCCAAATGTTGACAGCAAGCCACAGGATTGTGTTGGTAAAGTGATTCAAATGTTACAGTATGTAGAAATTTTAATGAAATTCTTGTTGAAGTTCCAAGTCAATGATATATTAAATTTAACACTATTTAAATTTAAGAAAAAGCAAAGGTACTGAAAACCATTGACACACTAATTAATTTTAGCAAGCCAAAGAACTGCACAATATGGTGGCAACCAATCATCTATTTCAGTAGAGTTCACCTCTCTTCCACTAAGATCAATGGGACACCTTCAGTTTCACTGCCACTACTTATTAGTTCCATTTCACACCCATGCACTTCAATGACATATATGAATTCTTTCACATACTTGCTAGGGATAATCACCTGAAAAACATTATTTACAATTTTGAAACTGTCAAGCTTGCCTAATATTGTATTTGCAATTGACATGCAATCGCTACTAATAAACTTATGGAACAGAAAATTTTCTACACAAAAATAAAGCACTAGGAAATTCTCAGCAGTGAAGAAAGGAAATCCAGGAAATTCAAAAAGTTGTGAGACTCTCAGGCTCTTTTTCTAACCAATCAATACTACCAGTATCTTCTCATTTAGGCCTGGAAAATTGTGAAATGGGAATGTGGGAAAAAGTGATGGAAGCAGGATTAAGAAAGAATGGGACAAATTCACAAACATCATCATCATCACAGCAACAAAGCGGGGGGCGGGGGAGAAGGCTGTCCCTGTCTTAAAGAAGTTTAGTATTAAAAGCTAATCATACTGTTTATATAAATCCTAGAATACAGGTTTTACAAATACTACAGATAGTTTAAACTTTCAATAAACAACAGTCTAACTCAGGGGGTCCTCAAACTTTTTAAACAGGGTGCCAGTTCACTGTCCCTCGGACTGTTGAGGGGCTGGACTATAGTTAGAAAAAAATATGAACGAATTCCTATGCACACTGCACATATCTTATTGGTAGTGCCAAAAAAACCCCAGGAAAAACAATGCAATATTTAAAATGAAGAACAATTTTAATCAACATAAACTTACTGGTATTTCAATGGGAAGTATAGGCCTGCTTTTGGCTAATGAGATGGGCAATGACCGGTTCCATATTCGCTCCTCTCTTCTGTATTCAGAACTAACGCATGCGTGCAGCAGGGGAAAGAGCTGGCGTGTACGCAAATCATGCTGGCAAGACCAGCACAGCAGCAGGAGCTACCCAGAGCTAGCGGAGAGAGCCGGCGCATGTGCAGTTGAAGGGAGCTGTCTCAATTTGGCGCGTGCACCGGCTCTCTGCTAGTCTTCAAAACTGAAAAAGTTTCAGAGTACACCTGCACCGGTTCAGAGCTTTCAGACTCATTCGGAGATCATTTTCTCTGAATGCATCTGAAAGCTCTGAGGCGGGCCGGGTAAATGACATTCGTGGGCTGTATCTGGCCCACAGGCCGTAGTTTGAGGACCCCTGGTCTAACTATTGCTTATGACACAAGTGCCACATCCAAGAATAGCAGTGTAATAATTGCTACTTCCCAAATATATGTATAACAAATTACCTGGATTGAACCCAGAATATCTTTTAAAGGATCTTCATAGAATTCATCCTTTCCAAAGAACAACAGTAATTCAAAAAAACTCCTAAAAAAACAACAAAGCAGGCAGGAATAAAAAAAATCAAGCAAATCATTAAAGCATATTGAGTCACAAATTTTAAGTATTGTAAGTGAAGCAGTAATGTGGCTTAGGTTCCTGTGGGCTTTCTATCAAACAAGTAAGTTTAATTTTATCAGATCACAAGAAGTCGGTGCAGATACTAAAGCACAGACTCCTTACTAAAGCAGTAAAAAGGTGGGCTGCTGCATTCTGCACCAGCTGAAGTTTCTTGACTTCAAATATACCTTCACAGTGGTATCTAACCTTATGTACACAAAATATAAAGGTCCCACTAGATGGAGTTATTGAAATGCATTCCTGGCCCACACTGTAACATACAGTGTTAAGTGAAGTGATTAATTCCTAAACCTAAAACTTAAGTGACAAGGTCAGACTACATTAATAATTGCAAAGCTGCTAAATAGTAAATTGTTAGTGTTCTTGTCTAAGAACACAAGACCCTTATGTTGGCAAGACCCTCACCCCTTGCCAAGCACAGGGGCCGTCATCAGCATTAATTCAAACACATCAACATCATAAACACTAAATGAACAAACCACATGATTGCACAATTTGGTTCAGATATGAGAGAGAGTAAGCGGAAGAGGGAGAAGATGGGGAGGGAGAGAATGTCCAGTTTCACCCAACTCCAAATCCCAGGATAATCTAGTCCAGTGATGTAGAATTTCTTTTGCCCCAAGAGCCAAATTTCATTTAGAAAAGCTTTCAGGTATCATATTGCAGTGGTGGGTAGACTGAAGGCAAGAAGGGCACAGCCAAAATGCCAGCATATTTTAACATAGCACTTACTGTCAGTAAATAAGCCTTAGCAGAGGTATTTGAACCATTTAGGATTTGCTGAAAATGGTAAAATGTCAAGAAAACTCCGGATGATTGGTGGTAGGAAGAAAGTGAGTAGGGCTGGGGAAGGAAGTATAGCCATATGGGGAATGTGGAGTTTCAGACTGGATTTAGCCCCCAAGCCTGATGTTCTACATCCATAATTTAAAACTATGATGGGTGAGAGAGAATGGGATGGAAGGAACCCTCATAGAACAGGTTTCCATAGAGATAAAATGTATGACTGTTCTTTGTGGTTTTCATGTCAGAAATGCAAGTAACATCTTGAGGTTCACAGACCACATCAGGCCACCAAGAGCACCTCAAGCTAAACTACATGTTATTTTACTGTTCATTAATTTAAGGCAAAATTAGTCAGCAAAAGCCATAAAACAATCGTAGGGTCTTCAGACTTGGATACGAAGAAAGCCGCAAAACGGTGTGCTTGAAAATTTAAGCCTACTATTATCTCCAGGAGTCTACAATTATTAGTTTTAGATAAGCCAAAAACTTGAAGCCATCCCGAGGCGTTAAGTGATGGGACGGCATATAAAAACTCCAAACAAACAAACAAACAAACAAACAAAAGCTAACAGCCTCTAGAGCCCCCTCCCCCTTTCTGAGCAAGTTCTCCATCTATAGCCTTTTCTGATGCTGATACTTGTTGAAGATCTATAGCAGGGGTCTCAAACTCGCAGCCCGCGGGCCAATTGCCGGGATGGGCAGGGCATGGGGGAGGGGCCCTGTGGCCTTCAAAGCGCTGGCGGCGCCCAGGCCAGCCGTGGGATGAGCGGCCCACCACCACCCAGACTCTACTTCCAGCGGCCCCCAGGTAAGTTGAGTTTGAGACCCCTGATCTATAGGGTGCTTTCCAGCTAGGGTATCCATTTCCTCTGCTCCTCAGAAAGGAAGGCTGAGGACTGGCACTTTGGTCCTGTACAACTGAAGCTCTTTAGACTTCTTGGCTATGTAGCTGCCCAACAATTCTAAGATTCCCCCTGCCCCCAGTGTGGGAACAGTGGAGTGATAGGGATCATTGCACAACCACCAAAATAATCCTTCCTCACCTCTGTAATTTCTAAGTGCTGAGGAAAGCTGGCTTGTCAGAATGGTGCCACCCTCACGCTACATCAACATTTGACCAACTGCAGATAAGAAGCTTTCAGTTTGCCCTGCTTAAGGAAGACCCTCATAATCCCAGTCACCAACTAAACAAACTAGCCCCTCATTTCAGTGTCAAAAAAGAGAATGCCACCAGTCTCTCTCTAATTCTAAGTACATATTCTACACTAACCAAGGAAACCAATATGTATCCAAGGCACACAAAATTGAGCTTCTCATATTTCAAAACCATGTCAGTACTAAAACTTGTAGCTCACAAATCAAACTGAACACTACTATAGTCTGTAAAGGAAAAAGGGTTGGGATGGATTAGGTATTCAAAATAACGAATATTTAAATATGAAGATACTTCTGTTGTCTTAATGACAGTGTCCTAGGTTTGTTCAAGTACCTAAGCATGTTTTCTAATTTAAAATATTAATTTAATGTACCCCATGAAAAATATTTATCCATATGCCATCTAGAATTAGCTTTTCTAGGAAATGTTCAGCCCTGTTTCCAGACTTGTCTGCATCCATCAAAAACAGATAGAACACAAGATATTTCATCTATCTATGGACATCCAAATGTTATATGAACAAGTATATGGACTGTTTGCTGTATCAAATAAACTTTTACATGCTTGATGGTATAAAGTCCTTATTAATTTACAAAATTCAGAAAAGTGTAAAATTGCCCTTGAAGATCAAATTCTGAAGTGATTGTAAGTCATCCAGCAAGCTGACATAGATATCTTAGCAAAGAGAAAAGCAAAGATATACTTACAAGGCTAGGCTACTCAGCACATACTGTACATGCTCACATTCAGCTGGGAATGATACACATGCAGATGTGAAACAACAGAGTGCTGTCTGAAGTACTTGAAGCTGTGGCAGAGGAACCTGCCATCTTCCAGCATAGTCTTCAACAACCTATGGGGACAGGGGAAAAAGCATTCAAATTAAATTTGGTGAGAAGTAATATACAAGCAGGAACAGAGATATCCCCACAAATTGTACAGCCATGATAACCATCTGTGTATTAATGATGCTCAGATGAGCAGTCTGCTGCCATGGACAATAAAATCACCATGACAGCTTGCCACCATCCTAGCCAAAATAGGCACAATGGCAATGAGAATTAGATGTAGACTAGTCCATGGTTTGATGACCACCAATATTACACAGTCACCTTATTAATTCTACTGGTGCTCTGCAGCAAGCAAATTCTGGTGGCTTGCCTTTCCGGTCTTTTATGAAATTTCAATGGCAAGCTGTGGTAAACTGCAATTAATATTAAAATGGTATTGTTATTACTATATTGCATTTACATCCTGCCTTTTCCTCTTGCTAGGATCCCAGGGCAGCTTGCATAGTTCCATTTCTGTTTTTCTTTTTCCTTAGATGTGTACAATAGACAGCACTTCATCTCATCTTACTCACAACTTTCTTCAAGAGCTAACATGTAATATATAGAAAGTAAGAAGAAATAAAAGGCAGCCAAATAATGAAGAAGGGGTATAGAGCAAAAGTAAGAGGAGAGAATGAGTGGGGACATCAACCTGGCCCAGCCATCTCTCAGTGAAGAAACTGTTCCAGGGAGTGTACTTTTCCATGCATATCAGAACACTCTGCTTTAAACTGCTTCTTGCCCCAGGGCTGCTTGAGTAAGTGAAAATAACCTTCTGCCCCATTCATTCAGCCAAATTACCATCAATTCAAGCAACTTCATCACCAATAGAAAATCAACCTTGCCTGAAGTGCCATATTAAAGCTCACCACCTTGTACTGGCTATACAAAACAGACCTCCCCACTCTTCTTTTTCTCTCTACTTCCCTTTCCTTGTGTGTCTTATATTTTCAGCTTGTAATCCTGCTGCTTTTCGACTGATACAAATAGTATTTGGAAACAGTTGTCTAAAAAGCAGGAAAAAATACAGAAGAAATAATAATTAATGCAAGTACATGAGCTGCAGTACGTGTGTTTAAAATCTGTCTATGGATGTCTATGCTGATCAGAACTATTATTAACAAAACCCTTCTTAACTGTGAATTTAAATAAACAAAACTTCAATGCACCTGTTTGCCTATAGTCATCAGGACTAATAGTCATTGATAGCTTTATTCTCCATGAAATAGCCACATCTCCTTTTAAAACCATCCAAATTAGTGGTCATTACTACATGTTGTAAAAGAGAATTCCACCGTGTAACTAAGCAATGTCTGAAGCACTTCCTTTTATCTGTCCTGAATCCCCCACCAATGAGTTTCACAGAACAATTCCACATTTTAGTATTATAAGCAAGAAAAATCTCTCCCTATCCACCTTTTCCAAACCACACATAATTCTGTACACTGTCTCCCTTTACATAGATTTTATCTAAACAGCCTCAGCTGTTGTAAGCTTTATTCATAGGAGAGTTGATACAGTCCCTTGATCATTTTAATTGCACTTTTCTGCTATTTTCCAAAATCTACAATGTCTTTTTTTAAGTTTGGTGGTCATCCCAAGTGATACTAAACCACAGATTTGAATGAAGTGAGTATGATCTTGGTAGTTTTATTTTTCAATTCTTATCCTAATTATGTCTATCATGGGAGTTCCCTTTTTCACAGCATCTACGCACAAAGTCAACATTTTCATTGAGATATTCACTGCAAGTTCCCTTTTTGGCTAGTCACTCCTAGCTCAGATCCCACAAGCTTATACTTAAAATTGGGATTTTTCTTGCCCCAGTGTAAAGTACTTTATGCTTGCTTACAATGAAGCACATTTGCCATTTTGATGCCCAGACGTCTTTGTAGCTCTTTGAAATCCCCTAAATAGTTTGGTATTGTCAGCAAACTTGGCCACATCACCGATCGTTCCTAATTCCAGTGCATTTATAAATAAGTCGAAAAGCAATAGTTTCAATATGAATTCTTGTAGAATACCACTGTATACATTCCTCCATTGGGAGAATTTACCATTTCTACCTTGTGACCAGAGCTCTCTTCAAGAAAATTGGAGAAAGGAAGGGAACATTTGATGCAAAGATGGGCATAATAAAGGACCAAAATGACAGGGACCTAACAGAGGCAGATGAGATTAAGAAGAGGTGGCAAGATTACACAGAAGAACTATACAAGAAAGAGTTAACGTCCCTGATAACCACGATGGGGTAGTCACTGACCTCGAGCCAGACATCCTGGAATGTGAAGTCAAATGGGCCTTAGGAAGTCTGAGCAACAACAAAGCTAGCGGAGATGACAGTATTCCAGTTGAGCTATTCAAAATCTTAAAAGACGATGCAGTAAAGGTGCTACATTCAATATGCCAGCAAATTTAGAAAACTCAACAGTGGCCACAGGATTGGAAAAGGTCAGTTTACATTCCAATCCCAAAGAAGGGGAAAGCCAAAGAATGTTCAAACTACTCCACCACTGCACTCATTCCACATGCTACTAAGGTTATGCTCAAAATCCTACAAGCTAGGCTCCAGCAGTATGTGGACCGAGAACTACCAGAAGTACAGTCAGGATTTCGAAGAGGCAGAGGAACTAGAGATCAAATTGCCAACATACGCTGGATAATGGAGAAGGCAGAAAAACATCTACTTCTGCTTCACTGACTATGCTAAAGCTTTTGATTGTGAGGAACACAACAAATTGTGGCAAGTTCTTAAAGAGATGGGAATACCAGACCATCTTATTTGTCTCTTGAGAAACCTATATACTGGTCAAGAAGCAAGAGAACTGGACACAGAACCACCAATTGGTTCAAAATTGAGAAAGGAGTTCGGCAAGGCTGTATACTGTCACCCAGCCTATTTAACTTATATGCAGAGCACATCATGAGAAAGGCGGGGCAGATGAATCACCAGTTGGAATTAAGATTGCTGGGAGAAATATCAACAACCTCAGATAGGCAGATGATACCATTCTAATGGCAGAAAGTGAAGAGGAACTAAAGAGCCTATTGCTGTGGGTGAAGAAGGAGAGCACAAAAGTTGGTTTGAAACTAAACATTAAGAAAACCAAGATCATGGCATCTGGTCCTATTGGCATCCTGGCAAATAGATGGGGAAAAATAGAGGTAGTGACAGATTTTATTTTCCTGGACTCCCAGATCAGATGGGGACTGCAGCCAAGAAATTAAAAGACGCTTGCTCCTGGAGAGGAGAGCTGTGGTAAATCTAGACAGCATACTAAAAAGCAGAGACATCACCCTGCCAACAAAAGTGCGTATAGTCCAGGCTATGGTTTTCCCAGTTGCAATGTATGGCTCTGAAAGTTGGACCATAAGGAAGGCTGAGTGCCAAAGAATTGCAGCCTTTGAACTTGGTGCTGGAGAAGACTCCTGTGAGTCCACTGGACTGCAAGGCGATCAAACCAGTCAGTCCTAGAGGAGATCAACCCTGACTGCTCCTTAGAAGGCCAGGTACTGAAGATGAAACTCAAGTACTTTGGCCACCTAATGAGAAGGAAGGACTCACAGGAGAAGAGCCTAATGCTGGGAACAATACATGGCAAAAGAAGAAGGGGATGGCAGAGAATGAGGTGGCTAGATGGAGTCACTGAAGCAGTCGGCATGAGCTTAAGTGGACTCTGGGGGATGGTGGAGGACAGGAAGGCCTGGAGGAATGTTGTCCATGGGGTCGTGATGGGTCGGACACGACTTACAACAACAACAACACCTTGTGCTTTCCATTATCTAACAAGATACTGATCCATAAAAGGACCATTTCTCATATTTCATGGCTGCTGAGTTTACTCAGTAATCTTTAATGATGTCTTTTGTAAAAGGCATTTGGGAATTCCCAGTTTGCAACAACTAACAGATTACCCCTGTCTGCAAGTTATCCACGATCTCAAAGAACTCCAAAAGTTTAGAGAGTCATGACTTACCTTTGTGAAAGCTAAGCTAATTCTTTTGGGTTTTTGGCCAAGTCTCTCCTTTTATAAGCTTAATAATTTTATTTTTAATTTACCCAGAAATTTACCAATTTACCCAGAAAAGATACTAAGTTACCTGTCTTATTTCCCAGATCTGGATCCCTTTTTAACATTTGGCTGCTCCCCAATCCTCTGGTAAAGACGCTGATCTTAGGGATATATTAAATATTTGGTTAAGAAGGTCAGTAATTTCATATTTGAGTTCTTTAAGAACTCTAGGATGGATACTATCTGGGTTGAGTGATTTGTCAATCACTATTTGACTTTCAATTCATCAATAGGTTAAGAGCTTCATCTTTTTTTTTTTTTTTACCATTTTTCTCAGTTCTCCAGATTCCCTTCATGAAAACCTAAATACTGGTATCTGTTGTATATCTTCTACAATGCAGATGCATGTAAAGAATTCATTCAGCTTCTCTGAAATCTCCATATGCTACTTTATTTATCTTATATTCCACATTAGTAGTCCAAAGGACTAAGCAGATTACAGCAAAACTAGACAAAAAATAGAATAGCAACTTTAAGTAGCAACAACAAAACACAAGGTAAAAATGCATAGCATGCAATAACAATACACAATAAAATTCCTGATCTACAACTGAAGGTTAGGTGTGAATACTTTAAAAATTATGTTAAAACTATGAAACAGAATAAAACCATGTACTATTAAATCAAACTGTATAAAATCAATTATTAAAATGCCTGAAGAATAAAGTTGTTTTTGCCTGATGCAAAACGAGTAGAGTGAAGGCACCAGGCAAACTGTTTTCAGGAGGCCATTCCCTAGATGGGGTGAAACCACTTAGAAGGCCCCTCTTCTACTTGCCATCCTCCTTACCTCCTTGGAGAATGGCTCTTTCAGAAGCACCTCCTCACCTGATCCTAGTGGCCTGGTAAGCATATATGGGAGCAGGCAGTCCTTTGGATATCCTGGTCCCAAGCTGTTTAGGGCTTTATATGTTAAAACAAGCACCTTATAGTGGGCCCGGAGCTCAACTAGTAAACAGTGAAGATGATACAATATCAGAGTGATATGGGCACATGGACTTGCTCTCACCTGCAATCATGCTGCTCTATTCTGTACCAACTGAAGTTTCTGGGTCATCTTCAATAGCAGTTCCATGTAAAGCACATTACACAGTCCAATCTAGAGGTTACCAGAGCATGTGTGACTGTGGCTAGGCTGTGCCTTTCTAGGTAGAGCTGCAGTTGGTAAATTAATCATAGCTGAAAGAACGTGCTCCTGATCACGAGTCAACCTGAGCTCAAGTGCTAGTTTTGGGTACAGTACCCCCAAGCTACAAACCCTGTCCTTCAGGGGAAGTGTGACCCCATCCAGGACAGCTTGAAGGGCCACTCTCTGGGAAGACAGACCATCTACCAGCAGCATCTCCATCTTCTCTGTATTGAGCCTCAATTTATTAGCCCTCATCCAGTCCATTACCAAACTTAGACAATGATTCAGGACAGAAATCACCTCACCTAGGTTGGATGAAAATGATGACACCTCAGCACCCACCTCTGAAAGTCTCCTCCTGTCCCTCTCCTGGCAAACATCATCCCAACCAATGCAATGTTCATCTCAAACCCCAGTCTAAAGCCTGACTGAAATGGATCTAGATAATATGTTTCATCCAAGAGTAACTAGAGCTGCTCAGCCACCACCCACTCACGTACCTTGCCCAAAAATGCAACGGGTCTGTAGTTGGCAATGGCCCAAAGTCCAGGTCTGGGGTTTTTAGGAGTGTCCTATCACAGCCTCTTTCAAAGATGCTGGTAGCACTTCCTCTCTCAATGAGGTGTTGTCAGCCTCCTGAACCCAGGTGTGAACCACTTCACTAGATTTCTTGATGAGCCAGGATAGACAAGAGTAAACAAGTGGTGACAAGAACCAAATACCACATCATCATCAGGTTGCAATAATTGACACTCATCCATCAAAGTTGGATAAGGTGGTACTCTGGACACCTCTCTCAATGAGACTAGCTCAACCGTCAAGTCTAAATTGTGACGTATCCAAGCGACTTTGTCTTCAAAGTAATAAGCAAATTCATCACAGCAACCCACAGAGGGCTCTACAGTCTCACCTGATGTTCCAGTATGTAGGAAAACCACTTGGCAATGTTCTGACAGACAATGCTGTCAAATCACAATAGAAGTGGCAGGAAAATTAACATTTTGCCACTTTTATTGCCATGGAATAGAGCTCATTATAGAGCCTAAACTGTGTTTGGTCAGATTTATCTCAAAATCTCCTTCACCTATGCTCTAGTCATCTCCCAACTCACTTCACTGCCCTGAACTCATTGTATACTGTGGAGATGATTGGGTTCTGCAAGAATGGAGAGGATGCTTATGAGTGATCATGTCAACCACCCAAATCATCTTCACATTCCACATTCTTGGGCTTCTACAGGCGCGCCAATCCTGTAAGCCAGATATTCCTCCAGAGACCTCTGTAAATCCTCTGGATCTTCAGTCTCTGGGGGCAGACCATCTTAATATGTTCCCCTCTCTTGCAGAGGGGAAATGCTGTCAACAGTTTAAACCTCACCAGAAAGTAGTCAGACCATGACAATGGGGTTAATGATAATTCCTCCACATCTGAACTATCATCTTCTGGATCTGACAAGAAGGTCCAAACGTCCAAGATCTGACAGATACAAAGTGTGCCCCATTTTGTGTGTTGGGCTGATGACATGTTGAGACAGTCCCATGATTATCATGGTTCCCATAACATCCTGAGCTACTCTAGGCAAAGCAACATCTTGGGGGTCCCTCAATACCAGGTCCAAGACAACCTCTGTCAGCTCAAGCAGGACAGCTGGAAATCAAGGTGGGTGGTACAGCTGCAGAATCCATAATCTGTCTTAAATGTCAGGTCTAAACACTCAAACCTGGCTCCTGACTGGACTGGAAGTTTGGTGACGGAAAGCATATTTTTATAGACTATGGCCACCTCCTCCCTGGCCCTCCAGGCAATGCTGGTACTGAAGCAGGTACCCAAGCAGGCACAGCTGGAAAAGGGTAATCCCTCCAAACCACATCTTGATGATACATACCAGGTCAGCCCTCTCATCAACAATCATTTCATAGATGAGGGAGGTTTTATTTTAGACCAACCTGGCATTTAACGCAGCACCAACAGGCCAGAAGGCTGACTAATATGGTTACCAGAAACCATTTGGCTGGCGGGGGGACCCGAAGAGAGGACAAGTATAAGATACCTGTCTACTCTTGTCCTACACAGACATGTTCCTCCCCTACCACATCTCCCCCTACTCTTAATCACCCTTATAGCTGCACCCCTGGGCACCCCCTTCATCTCCAGACAACTAAAAACGCACTTACTTTAACCTTCATCAGTACACTTTTAACATCACTGTCACCCAACTGCCCAATAACTTTGCTAGTTGGTTGCCTGCTTCTAATATATTTAAGAAATATTTAAGAAATTATTTGTTGTTGGCCTTCATGTTGTTAGCGATATGCTCCTCAAAATGGTGTTGTTTGGAACTCATATGCATTTCTTTGTGCAATTTTATTTATTTATTTATTTATTTATTATTTATTAAAACACCTTTATGCCGCCCCATTCGCCGAAGCCTCGGGGCGGCTCACAATAATTATAATATAAATTAAAAATATAAATATTAAATTAAAATACCACAATACAGTATAAAATAAGCCGCCCTGGCCAGATAAAACCAATCATGTTAACAGTTAAAATGCCTCTTGAATAAAAAGGTCTTCGCCTGGCGCCGAAAAACAAATAACGACGGCGCCAGGCGGACCTCTCTGAATTTTGAGCTTCATTTTATTTTCCCCATACGAGAAAGACCTCCATTTTCTGAAGGAAGTCTTCTTTTCTAATAGCATCCTTTACCCTGGTTATTAACAAAGCGAATGAATCTAGGAGATACTTGATAATATGACTAACATATTATCTCCTCTTTCTGATCCCTTACCTAACCCCTATCCTCCCTCTCTCTTCCCCCCACCTGAACTCAGTACCTTTCCACTGACCCTCAGATAATATTTTGGATCTGCAAATAGGTGTACACTGGGGGATGAACAGTTCAGTTTGTCCCCCTTAGATGATTCTGTGTATTTGCCTTGCCCAGGCAATGAACTGTCATTCAGAGTTTTGCCAAAGCAAATTGTATAGGGCCCTAGGACTTCACTTACCAGCCTTGCTAACCTTGTAGTCAGGTGACAATTGAGGAAGGGTCAGATCATAGCAACAGAACATCTGCTTTACATACAAAAGATCCCAAGTTCAATCCTTGGCATTTCCAAGTAAGGCTTGAGAAAGATGCCTGCCTGAAACCCCAGAGAATGTCAATGTAAGTAATACTGCGTTAGAATGACCAGTTCTAAGTATAAGACATCTTCTAATGTTCTGGAAGAGCCTCTCCACTGGAAACTACTATAGATAAACAAGTACATCCAATATATTAGATTTCAGCTGCCTGAATGTGCATCCCATGTACTCCTCTAAAAAAATAAAACTTTTTACATGCACCTAATTTCTGTGCTAGTGCATACTCATATTGTTTAATTAAAAATAGGACTGCCTTGTAAAAGTAGTACCTGCTGCAGGGGCTAAAGTGTTGTCATCTGTTGGTCAAGAATCAGATGAAGAGAAACCTGTGGATTTATGAGCCTATTGCCTAGAGAAAACATGACAATTACCACTGAGCAGGGCCAGTGCTAGTATAATAATAGCAAAGAAGCCCAAATCCAGTTATTTTTGGCTTTTTGAGCACTATTAATTTCCATAAAATTAATGCTGTGGCTTGAGCATCACATAAGAGCACAGAGAATAAGTTATATCCGGATTCCATTTGCATCAGAAGAATTTCCCCCCTGGATAGCTCTGTTGAGACTAATTAGGAAAAAAACCTATATATAGTAGATAGGCATTTCCCCCCCAGAAACATCAATTTTTCAGTAATCTATTGCCATTTTTGACACCACCATACTGCCCACAGGAGTTGTGACCAAGAGAAAACAGCTGAATTACACAACTCCTACCCCAACAGTATCAGCCTCGGGAGGAGAGATGGAAAAGAAGCAGTTTTGAGATGGCAGATATTAAAATATCAGGTATGAATTAGCTGACCTCAGATATATGCAACTCTGAACAACTTGGCATTTCTTTTAGTATATATCATCATCTAAGGACAACTTCACCCCTGCCCCCCGCTGCCCCATCAGCTAGTTCAGGCAGCCTTACAAAATTACATATTTTGGTTTCTCCAGCACCATGCCTTGAAACAGTCCTTACAGAGCAAGTGTTTAACAGACCACAAAGAACTAAAGCCTGTACTGTGACAATTTAACCTAGGATACTGAAGAAGTTGGGTCTCAGGTTCCCAGCATACACTCTTTGCAAATGTATCAACTGAAAGTTACCCTCCTGTATTTTGGTGCTAGTAGAAAATATCATCCAATTACACTATATATGATAAAATAGGAAATTGGTTTTCATATATGATCAGATATATGATGATATAAACTGAAGTGTCACAAGGCTACAACACCAGTTTCTAATCTTAATTTTGCAGAGATTGATCAATGAATATGAATATCCTTTACCTACAGACATTGCCACCTACAGGCATTGCTAACTTAAAACTGGTTTGTCACACAACATCCAATTGCAAAATCAGCATCAAAACTGGAAATGTGAGTTGCATAATATACAACAATTAAACTCAGAAGTCACAGGGGGAAAAGGAATTATAACCTTGCACAGCACATGACTTTTGGTTCTATTTCAGTATTTGCTTTTCTCCTACTGGCCCTATCTCCCCCTTCAAGTTCAAGGTATCTATATGTCCAGGATGTTTTTAAACTGGATTGCTTGTCAAAATGTGTATTATGAAAAACTTCACTCAAAAAACATCCTTTACCACACCCATTTCTGTAATAAGCATACACCCACATATACAGTATTAAAACATGTAAAGTGTTCAGACTGTTTAGACTATCACTTTATCCTGAATAAAAATATAGTGACACATTTTTCAATCCATAACCTTAATTATTTTAAACTTCAGATCAAATAATTTTTAAATTCAAAGTCAGCTACGAACAAGTCAATGGGATAACAAACAATGAAGATACAAAAATAAACTTGCAATAAACTTTCCGTTAATCAAAACAGTTAAACAGTCCATGCCTCCTCATAGAAGACCAACAAAAAGGAAAAACAATAATTTGCAAATTTTCTAAAAACAGATCTAGAAAACAGGTACTAGATAAGGGAAAAAACTGAAGGTCATCCTGAGTACAAGGGGAATCACCATTGCTAGACTAAAGAGAAAGGGGGAACCTAAGACTTAAAAAAAAAGATTAGGTAAAGAAAGTTAGGTTTAACTGATTTCTATTCAACCTTCAAACACATGGTTTTGGAAGAACATCTAAAAGTTATCAGTGATGCTTACTTACAATTTCAACTTTTAGCATTCAGATTCCATTTTTTCCTATCTAATGCAGCCTCATGAAATGTACTCCTATACATTTGTAATCAGAAGTGAGGGCTCACTGAGTTTAATAGAAGTTACTTCCAGAGAAGTGTGCACAGGAATGTAGCATCAGTGGAATAGGTGAGATTTGACATTTCACTGTGTAGAATTCAGGGAGTTGAAAGGGCAAGGAAGAACAGTGAAACAAAGATTGTGCCTCTGTAGGAATCCCTCTCAGTCCTATTAAGTCTGACTTGATATTACACATAGTAACACTTGAGATTTAATATAAATGAGATGTTTGCAAGTAAGCTTCTATCAAAAGTCTTCCTCCAAGCATAGGCTTTTGCAAATTTTTTATCTGTACATTATTGGGAGAAACTGTGAGAAGCACCCAAATATGGCCTTTATGGTGGTTTCTACCCAAGCATCACACTATACAACTATCAGAACACCTGATAAATTACAAGATTACATTCTACAAGTCAGACATGCAATATACTAACAAAATGACCTGGATTGTCAGTGTGAACTTCCATTAACTTTGTATGAATGACGATGCAGCATAACACAATACCAAGCATGTCTACTAAGAAGTCCAACTGAGTATATTGCATTTTGTTTCCAGATAACTAGGCACAGGATTGCTGTCTAAATAATTTTAAGGATGCACAAGGGTGGCAAACTGCAAACCAAGTATCACAGCAACTTTAAAAAAAAGCGTAGAGCCCAAGCTTTAAACAAAATATTGACTTTGCATTATCATATAATAAATTCTGAAACATGGCACAAAATGCAAACTACGTAGCAACACTTAGTCCCATGCAGCATATTCAAATCATTTCAGAATACAATCTTATGCATGTTTACACAGAAAAACCTCCTGCAACTCCCAGCATTCACCAGACAGACAGCCAGCCAGCCATGCATCTTCATATACATTATCTCAATAATCTACTACAAACATTATTAGAAGTAGGCCAACACTTCTATGTACTCCATAATGATTAAGCATTAAGTGAGAATTCCACAGACAATTTAAAGTATATCATTAAAGTTATGAGCTTGACAAACGTTAGGACAGGAAATTATCAAATTTTAGCAAATACCTCATTGAACAATGCTCAGAAATAGAAATGTGAAGAAACCAGCATAATATTACACAATGCCAAGCCCTTTATTCTTTGCTTAAGCCAACTGTTTGTAAAGACATATTTCACTTTTCTGAAATACACAGAGCTGCTTCCCTAGAAATAATTTCCCCTGAATGTAACAGGACTTGTTTCCAAACATGCATCAGATTGTTCTGAAGTGTCATAAGACACAAACAACAGCCAAGTTAGCACATTTAATAGTTAGACCCAAGCAGCCATTCCCTTGTTAATAGACAAAGTCCAAACCAGCAAAAGCAAGGTCTCCCCCTCCCACCCACTTAAAACTAGGCCTTCCCGAGCTGTTCGCCACAAGTTCTACAACACGAATTCACGGACATGGGCGTCTCTGGAACCCATTTTTCCGACAAGCAAAAAGGACAAAGCTACGAGTGTAAAAACAAAGCTTTACCGAAAAAGATCAGGGCAGTCTTCCCTGTTGCCTCGGTATTCGCACATAGTTCCCGGCTCCTAGTCTGACAGGAATACCAAACCATACCCTCACACAGAGACTCTCGCCCACCTCCTCCACGAAAACGGTTGCGCGATCAGAGAGAGCTCGAGGGAGGAAGAAGGTAGAGACGGAGGGAACGAGCCCCTTTCCCCAGCCCCCTCCCCACGCCCCCCACCCGGCAACGACGTGAGGCAAAACCACCTGAGAGGAAAATTAAGGTCACGCTCCGACTCGGCAGCGAGATTTATAACAAAAATAAGATGACGACGACAGGAGAGATGCGTGAAGTGAAAACCCTGGTCAGCGCGAGCAACTCACCCCCTCCGCAAGGGAGAACGGGCGAGTTCTCCTTCAGCTCTCGCCCACTCCTCCTGGGCGGCGGGGGTGGGAGAGCATTAAAGGACGGGCGGGTAAGGCAAGACACCCCCCCACTCCTCTAGGCTCGTCCCTCAGGTCGCCCCTCAGCGGCGGGTCCATCCCGAGTGGGGGAAGGGAAGCCGTCCCCGGCAGACGCACTCGCAGATCTCTTCTCGACCGTCTTTCTCCTCACTCTCCCCCAACCCCCCAGTTGTCAGCTTAAAGGGGGCAGGGCCAGTTGCTCACCTGGCAGAAGCGGTAACAATAATACTGGCTGCTCAGAGCAGGAGACAAGCCGGCGGGAAGTCGCGGCGCCGCTATGGCCTCGAGTTCCTCGCCGAGCCTCTCCGACTCCTGATCGCTCTCGTCTTCCGCCATGCTGCTCCGGCCGCCCTGCGCGTACCGAGCTCCAGCTCTCTCCCCCGCCCCGATCGCCCGGATAGCCCACCCCTCCACTCGCGTTCCTCAGTTCCGGCACCACCCCATCACACGCTCGTATTGGTGAGTTCGCATGCCAATCAACTGCTGAGCCCTCACCCTCCAGCCCTCCCAACATCTTCATTTCAACAGTGCTTCTGCTCTCTCGTATCCGATTGGAAAATGCCGTTCCCCATTCGTCGCTAAACTTTCAGAGTCACTTTTTGATTGGTAAGAAATCGGATCGATCAAAATCAGTAAGCCACGCCCCTGTTTTGCCGATTGGACTCACATTTCATCCTTCAAAGTAAACATCTCCGCCTTCTCCTTGTGAGAGGGTCGCCGCTTCCAGACGACTTCCGTCCTTTCTCCTCAGCGACTGGTGAAAGCCTTTGTCACTCTCCTCACTATCAGCCACAGAGAATGGCGCTCGCTTTTCGTCCCCTCTCACGAGTCCTCTCGCTCTTACCAACGCCTTGATTGGCGATGGTGTTGCTACAGCCGACGTCCCGCCTTCCTTGACGAGCCGGAGGGAGGAAACAACTCCGTTCAGCCATCCTTCCCCCCCGCCCCCTCGGTCCGTCTGTCTGGCAGGCGGCTCCGCCGAGTCTGCTCCGCGCCGTCGCGGAGCCTGGCGGGTGAAGCGCGGAGCAGGCCGAAGCTGTGTCCTGGCTGTTGCGGGGGCAGAGCGCTGTGCTGTCCGGAGCTGTAAGGATGAGTCTGGGGAGAAGGGAGAGGTCTCGTCGGGAGCGACAGTAGCACTGCCCTCCTCTTCCTCGCCACCCATGAGCGGGGAGGAAAAGAAGAAGGGCGGAAGCACAACATTAGGCTGTGAGCAAAGCGGCTGGGCAGAGAGTGGCTAAGATGGGGGGCGTTCGAGAAATGGCAGGGACGGGGACATTGAGAGCATTCGCGGGGTGGTGGGAAAAGAGCGTCTGAGGCGCGGGAGGCAGAACTGAAGGAGGGCCTGGCAGGGAGGCGACTTGAGGACACGCATTGCCGCTCACTCTTCGTGCGTGCCTGTGTGTTTGTTTATTTGAAATCTTGCATCCCGCTCTTCTGAATCAGAGAAAGCTCCTGAAGGGGCTTACGTGTAATCAGTAAACAGTACAGTCCCTGCCCACAGGCTTACCACCTGAGAAGACTCAACCCACATGGAAAAAGGAATTTTGGGGTGGGGGTTGATTCGTCTCGTAGGGCTGGTGGATTGGCCCTATCTCCCCCCCCCCCCCATCTTCCTCAGCACAGCTTGCTGGAATGGCTGCTGGTGATGACAGTTGCGGGAGTAGGAGCCTTCATGGGGGTAGTTTTCAGCAGGGTTGGTTATAATGGTCCCTTTTCTTTGCCTCAGAGCAACCTATATAGAGGTGCATAAAGTGTAAATGGATTATCTGGTGAAGAAACCTTTCCCTGAAAATTATGAGGTTACCCAGTTGGAGAAATATAAATTTCTTTTAAGGGTTGACCAAGAAACTGTTGATGCTGGGAAGGGAAAGTGAGTTTGGCACACGCTTACAGAAATGTGCATGTTTCCTTGAAGTGGGTGGTGTGAAGAATCTATGAATCTGAGAATGTTCAGATTATGTGCTAACCTACATCACAGTTTGGAAAGCAATCTTGTGGTCCCTGTGAAAGTGTCATTAAACCCTTCTAAGATCAGGGACAATGCTTTGATCTTAGAAGGGGGAAGAGATCCAGCCTCAGCTCCCCTTGCAGGCAGCTGCCTCTCTGATTTTGGAAACTTAACCTCTGAGAGGAGAAAAAGTGGATGTCCCAGTGGGTGCAGAGGGAGAGAAGACCTGACAAGTTGCAGAAGTTATTCTGAGCCTCTTCAGGGCCTTTTCCCTTCCCCTCTGAAACACACTCACCAAACAGGCAAAAAATGTGCACAGTGAGTAGATGATATTGTGCCTGCCGTTCTTCCTGTCCTGCACTGAATGTTTGGACACATCTTGATTTGGGGGCATCCATTCACCAAGGATGCAATTGATAGTTCAACAGTGCAGTCTTAGGGGCATTTTTGGTGCAGCATATTCCTAGGTAAGGATGCACAGGATTGTAGACTCAGTTAAACACAGTGGAACTAACTTTCGAGAAAACATAAGTTAGACCTAGGCAGCAACTTGTTATGCACATACCACAGTATAAGTTGCAATACGGGACTCATTTCTGAGTAAAAATGCAGACAGTTGCACTAGAACTGTCCCATTCTTGCAATAGTTTGTGATAATATTTTATTCTTACAGCATCTGTCTGAGGTAGGATAGTCAAGAATACAAGTGATTTGTTCAAGGCTGTCCTTTATTAAATGATTCCCCCACACAGTATTACTTCATTCTGTGTTAAACATGCAATAGTACTATATTGTATTATTTGGTTTTAAGTTTGTTTTGTGACCCTGCCGGAAAGCTGTTGAATTGTATAGAAATGTAATAAATGATTTCATAACACAGAAGCCTAAATATTACCATGGATCAGGCTTTCCACTTAGTAAGCCATCATTAAACACAAATTCTGCACTTTCCAAAAAGCTTATAGTTCTCATAATTATAGAGAAAATAGGAAAATGTGTGAATTCTTTTGTACTTCTTCAAACTAAAAATAATTCCTTTCATTTGAAATTTCACTCTCTTAGGTGGTAAAGCAAAGGTTGGTGTGAAAGAAAAAAGTTGAATCTACACAATTCCTTGTGGTTTTATCTAATAACTACAACAGTGCAGTGCCTCATTGTAGCTCATATTTTTCCCCATAAACTGCCATGTGGAAAGCAAAAATCCAGCATCTTGTAGCAACCCCATAGCACAAAAAATATAAAGCCATTGCATGCATCATCAGATGACCTCCTAGTTTTAATAGGCAGACAACCTAAATCTACTGTCTAGTCACAATTCGTATCTGTACCTACAGACTACAACATAAAAAAGACTTGAGTAAAAAATTTTTCAGCTGGGATGCAAGGTTCAGCCACAGAATATAAAAATGAGCTTTAGACTACAGACAGACTGGTCTGCCCTCACTGTTGGATAACCGTAGTGTTATCTGGGAACTCGACAGAGCTTCCAAATCCAAAAATACGGTTTTCAGGAGATATGATGGGATATTAATAGACCAAATCAGGAGAGAAGTGCCTTGGTGAAGAAGAGTGTGGATAAGGATATTCTATGATTCTGCTTCAGATCCAGGAACAGGTGCCATGCCATGTTGTAGAAATGCAGGATAAAAATGATTAGACAGGTTCCTTGCTAGTTAACTTAAGGCACAATCCTGTGCATATTTAGATAGAAAAAAGTCTAGCATGGCCAGCTGGGGAATGCTGGGAATTGTAGGATTCTATCAAGAAAGCATACGATTGTGCCTCTGTCTACTTCTTGCTTTTGGGAAGTGGGGGCATCACATCTATCCAAGGCCATCTGGCCAGTTAGGTTAAACATATCAGGTACACAATCATACCCTCTGGATTAGTTCATTCAGAATAATTACCCAGTTTGGTACTAACACAGATTCAAGTTCCCATTTTGCCCACAAGCATACATTATTATGTTTTAACATGGTGTATTTTATTGTATTTTTAATGTGCTGTGGTAAACTGCCCAGAGAACTTTGGCTGTTGGGCAAAATGGAGATAAATAAATTAATTAAAAGACTTGAAATAATTCTTTGCAGCCGCTGTTATTATCAAAGCATAATTTAAGTGCATTGAGGGACACATGATTCTGAGTAGCCGTACTAAGAACATGCACTGGTAACGTGGTGATCTCTGTCTGCTGCTGCTGTGCTTATATGGAAGGGAGAGAGAGGTTGAAAGAGTTCGCATACAGCAAGAGTATTCTCTCTCTGATCCACAGCATGATCCTTTACTCTCTGTCAATTTTTGTAAAATGTGTGTAAATTTTTTTGGTGGGAAATTCTTCATCTGCTGTTAGAGCAGTGTTGCTCCTCTTCAGGTATTTCACCTTTCCCCTTACTCTGTATTGATGACTTTACATATTGAGCAAATGCTCCAAACAGATGACTGGTAATTTGGGTGTTCTTTATATATGAAGTTCCAGGAGGTAATGTATGTAGTGGGACTCACAGAGGCAATGCCAACTAAGTCCTTGGGGCAATGTGTCTTAGAAGACTAATAACTCAGGGTTTGCCAAAGAAGGCATGTTGCTGACATCTCCAGATAGACATATACAGGGATGAAAGTAGTGCTGTTAAACAAGTCCTACTTTTATGGATGCTAACGTGTTAAATATACCAGGAATTAACCCATGGAGTGTTTTCAATGTGCAAGTTGTTGGATCAAGTGATAGGTAGATGATGTTCAAATAGATGCCATTATTCCTGTATGATTCACAAATATGGCAAGGTGGATCACACCTAAAAAGGATGGTGATCAAGAACAGCTGGCTAATACAACAGTGGAATTATGAGTATGAGACATCTATCAAAATGTTTGAATGGTTTGAACCACACGAAGATCCAAAAACACTAGAAGTTTATGGATAGAATACGTGGGGTGAAGTATTTCTTGAATCACTATTGTGCCTTTTGTACACAAGTTAAATTACCCAGGCTTGTGAACCTGAGATAAGGAAAATTTATCCCTCTGCTACCTGCAGCACAGCACAGTAGACATAGAAGTGCTTTAAAGTGCAATCGTAAGCATGGCTGGACAGAAAAAAGCCCTCCAACTCCCAGCTTTCCTCAGCAAGACATGATTCCTGGGCTTAGGATCACACCATAATGCACTTTAAGTATGGTCTTTAAAGCACAATTAACCCTCAAGTGTGCCAGTTTTTAATGGTAGATTGAAGATTCTTTTAATTACACAAACATTTGCCTCCTAACATGTTGGTTTGGGTGCTCGTAGGTTGGGGTTTTACTGTTGTGTATTTTAATTGTAAAAGTATATTGTATGGTTATGTTATTGGTATTGGTTTTATTTTACATTTAAGTTACTATGTACTGTTTTTGAAAGAATAGGGTTTTGAAAGAATTTTAAATAGGTAAATCTACATAAATTTTGGAGAGATGTTAAGCAGAACACTAATATTAAGCAGAATACTCAAGCAAATTCTCCAGTAGTACTCTTGGCAAACCAGGTCAAAACAGGTATCATTTCCCCACTTGCTTCCTTTTCCTTTTAATATAACTGCCTGAGAAACATTTGGAAATTTCCCTTTCTACTCATGTGTAGCAAGTAAGATTTGTACATCTGCTAATGTTGGAGTCAGAATACGACAGTAGGGGTCATACTTCATTGCTCAAAAACCATATGCAGCAGGACCCCCATATCCGCACAAATTGGTTGCAAGCCCCCTAGCATATGCCTGAAACTGTGGATAATAACAAGCACTATACTATACTACAGTGATGGCGAACCTTTTAGAGACTGAGTGCCCAAACTGCAACCCAAAACCCACTTATTTATCACAAAGTGCCAACACTGCAATAAAACCTGAATACTGTGGTTTTAGTTTAGAAAAAACAACTCACAGCCAGTCCAAGAAAATATATGTATATACCCTTGGCAGCACAGTGACCATGCAGAAGCTCTGATGATTCGTGGCTAATGAGTTGTGGCTCGTGACATCATTGCCTGGCACCACTACTTTCTGAGCATGCGCATGGCCCCTAGGTGCGCTGTTATCCGATGCTCGGCTGCTGGGGTGATGCAGGGGCAACTTGGCTCGCAAGCTGACAGAGGGCTCTGCGTGCCCGCTGTGGCATGCATGCCATAGGTTCACCACCACTGCTATACTATATATACATTTATTTTTTCACAATTTCTTTTGCTCTTACCTCAGCATGCAATTTTTTTCTTTTCCTTATTAAATCAAGAATTTTCGCTTATAGGAAGCACTTTACAACTTCTCTCTGGCACTTTACAAATTCTCTTTCAGGCTTAGGTCAGCAGTGGTTAATTGGAAACATGGTAGTTGAACCAGTGGATATGGGGGTCTTGTACTATATTGGTCCCCTTTAGTTGGGTTTGTATTTTTTTTTATCAAACTTTACAAAAAGCAGTATCATTTTATTCATTCTCCCAGTACAGTATGTATTGTTTCATTAGCCCAATAAAATCAATTCAGTAAAATGTTTAGCAATGCTTTTGATGCTACAATGTTATTTCCAGGAGCTTTGAAAATCATCATCATCGTCATCAAGTCAAAATTAGGAACAACCCAGAAATAACTTAAAGGAGAACCCTATGCATCCTTGGGGGGGAAATGTCCTACAACTCCCAGCATTCTCCAGCCAACATGGCTGGCTGAGGAACCTTGCAAGTTGTAGGTCTTTTTTTTGTTTTTGTTTCTGGGGTTTCTTTGGTCAGTCATTCTTACAATAATGCACTTATGCTAGATCATTTTGAGGTGTGCTATGAAGATTACTGAGTAATTTTTGGTTACTCAGAAGCAAATTGCATGTATTGGTGCTTACTCTAAAGTAATGTGCATGTAATCATAGCTGTTTAAGAAGTACTTGCTTCTGAGTAAGCTTGTATAGAATTTTGTATTTGTTAAATCAGTAATGGCTGTGATAACAGAAATGCAGGCATACACTTGCATGATCAGTCATAATTTGTATCTTGCAATATTTTTCACATGACTAATACTGAAGAAGTGTGCATCTGCTTAAGAGCACTACTGGTTTTTCAAAACTAACAGAAAGTTGGTTGGGTATTTGGCTCTGTCTGAAGCACATCTAAATGCTGTCTTATATATGTTGACTTAAGGCTGAATTTTGGTCCAGCTGCAGCAAAGATACCTATCTTAACACTTAACTGAATGTAACAGTGCAGTAGAAGAACTAATGCTTTGTCTTTGTCAGCAATAGCTATGCTTTTCCTCAGAAGAGTTATCATTGTGAAACAATCCTACAGTTTACTCAGTTTTAGGGTAAAAGCAGATAAGATAGCCGCAGGTTATCTATGTTTTTAAGATGTATTTATTCTAATCATATAGAAAATGGGGAGGGAATTACTGAATCCTGCCCACCCCATCTGATGATTTATTTCTCTGTAGTCTGTTGTTTTTGCTTCTCCCCCAACTAGGCTCCACATCCAGAGAACAGAGGAAAGTGCCTGGGGTAGTGGATTCCAGGAAAATAAGCAGAGGACAAGCATTAGTTCAGACTTTTACTCCTGAGGACAGATTTGTTTTAGCCCTAGCCTTTGTAAACCACCTAGAGAGCTTTGGTTATTGGGTGGTACAGATGTGTAGTTGATAAATTAATAAATTCTGCTTTATACATGAACTGGTTTAAAAATAGATGTCTGCTGTCATGTCTAGTAAAGTCCTGTGTGTTCTAAACTCACAGGAAGTGTCAACTGTTGGCAGAAAATACTTAAACAGTTCAAATGTTCAAAAGTGCAGTGAAATGTCCTTTCTCAACTGCAAATGGGAACAAGAACTAAGTTTCTGAGTTCTAATTCTCTGAAAGCCTTGCTATAGCAAACCTGGGTCAAATATCTAGACGTAGGACTCCAAACAGAGCAATGACAAGCACTTGCTCAAAGGACCGCAGTTAGAATTTATAACTGCAGCTACAAATAATTAACATGTGTCATATTCTTAATCAAGATAACTGCATATCACTGTACACTATGGAATATTTATTAGAAATATGTATTAGTTTGGGAAGATCTTGATCTTTGGATTAGGTAATGAAAGGTAGCAATCAAAATGAATGTGTGTGTTTTTAATATTTCCTTTCTTTTTTATCCTTCCCATCATTCTGTATTTTTCATGTGGTATCACCCAAATTTGTTTGTATAGGATAGAAACAAAGGTTGCAACCCAATACAGTTAAACTGCTGTCTGTGAGGCTTAAGTTTGTTTGGTTTTTAACTCAGAAAAACTAGGTTTCAACAAGAGCCCATGAGCCATGTGTGTCTAGTGTGCCATGTATTGCTCACACATGACTCTTTCTAATCAAAGAATGGGATGGAGTCACTGTTGTGTGAAGTGGAGCTCTGTGAACTGACTGATTATGTAGATGGAGGAGAGGAGATAATTTTTGATAATCTCCCCACCCAGCCACCCCTGGTAGCCACCTACATTCCTAGAAATCTGCTCTGGAGGTTTTCTAGAATAGCATAGGCATAGGGACACTGTAAAAACTGCTACTCTGGCCTCTTCCAGTAAGATGCTTTGCTTGATTTTGCTCCTTTCAAATGCTGTGGTGTGGTATACAAGTCTTGTGATAAACAATTTGTTTTGCCTGCAGAACTATGTAGCATATTTTGTTGTGTTCTGTGTTACGTAATTAGTTGGTATGTATATTATCAGGACATTTGGTGTAGGAACATAATTTATTTTGTGGTTACTTAACTATATATTTGAGACTACAGAGTGAATGTGAATGTAAGTTTAACACATCTCTCACTTTCTTTTAAAAGAAGACGGCAATGGAGCGATTTGATGTGAAGCCACCTCCCTCCCGGAGTCGTTCTAAGACGGCTTTGTATGTGACTCCTCAGGATCGTGTAACAGAGTTTGGCAGCGAACTGTATGAAGATGGGGGGAAACTGTATTGCACTTTCTGCAATGTAGTCTTGAATCATGTCCGCAAATCTGCAATCAATGATCATCTCAAATCCAAAACTCACACTAAACGCAAGGGGGAGTTTGAAGAGCAAAGTGTCAGGAAGAAGCCACGGACTCTGACTGCCTCTCTGCAGTGCAACAGTACAGCCCAGACAGAGAAGCCTGGTGTCATTCAGGACTTTGTAAAAATGTTTCTGGAAGCTAGCATTCCCCTTGAAAAGGCTGACCATCCAGCTGTACGTGCTTTCCTCTCTCGCCATGTGAAGAATGGGAACTCCATACCTAAGGCAGATCAGCTAAGGAAAGCTTACTTGCCTGATGGGTTTACCCATCAGCTTATCAAGTCAGAAGACCACTGAGAAGGCTACTTGGTTCTAAGTGTGGAGTATTACAGTTGCATAGCAGTGATGTGGTTTATTTTTCTATTCATGCACATGCAATGTTATGTAATGGTTTTTGTATTGTACAATGACAATCTATTGCAGAATGCAACCATGTACAACAAACAGTGGCTGATTCAAGTATTAGAGGAGTTTGTATCTAAAAGTTGTTGAACTCCTGGGGGTGGGGAGATGGCAGGAAGGTGCCACATTGCTGAATTGCTAAATATTGCCCAGTGCTAAAAGAATACTCTAGAATACTTTCTCTGAATCCTTTTCATCCCACATTACCTGATACCTGGTATCAGGTAAATGAACAAACAAGTATGGTCAGACCCAAGGGTCTAATTTCTGGCTTTAATCTTAAATATGTATGCATATATATCCTATTTATTAGGCCTGAATCCTTGGTATAAATTTATTTCCAGTGTACTTATGTATGCTAATGTAATCCTACAAGTTTAATTTCCAGTGAAGATGTCATAGTTCTGCTGGTGCAGACAATTATCCTGAACCCACTTTCTACCTGATTCTATGTAATTTATTTTCTTTTAGGCAATTTTCTTTTAATTACTGGCTGGATGCACAAACCTTACCCAGCTAGTTGGGCACGTGGGTAGGTCAAGAATGCAGATGTATTTCCCAGTGAAAGCAAAGTGTAGCATCTGCATTTGGATGCTCATTCCAGTCAGCCTTCCATGAATACCACTAATTCCTGAAAACAAGAATATTTGAGATACTTCATGGATATAAAGAAAAAGCATATACATATCCCTAACAATACTATAGTTCTTCAGAGAAAATTTGCAGGACTCCCAAGAGCAAAATTATACACTTATTTGTCTATAGATGGCGTTGCTTTGCAAATAATGCTTCATTTGAGAGGGGTTTTGTTGAACATGGCATTTCTATTTCTTCTTAAGTTCAACTTCAAAGCTGTCTCAGGTAACTGGATTTTTTAATCTATTTGAATAGCTAATGTTCTTGAATTCTGCTCAGTTTGAGCCTATGTAATATGATTTCCTAGAGTGAAACAGAATTACTGGTACCTTTTGGTTCAATATATATTCCCTTTTCTTGTTTGAAAATCTTTCCCAGGAGAACAAGTTTCTTGGGAATATTTAATTCCCAATTAATTCCCTGATTAATATATTATTGGGTCATCATCCTAAAAATGCTTGGCTTTTTTCCTCTTTTTTTAAAAGCCCCACATTTCCCTACATTCTGGGAATGTTGAGAGTTGTAAAAAAAAAAAAAAAAAAAACAATCTGGCTAAACATTATGGGATTGTGCCCTTAACCCATTCACTATCAGCAATGCATGATCCTTTCAAAGTTAAGCCCAGTTGGGTCTCATTGATTTGAATGCTAGAATTAAGCATTACTATAAGTTGTCCTTGTTGAAATAGGCTAGAACATGTCCCTGATGTTTTACATTTTTAATAGAAGTGGAAGGGAAGTTGGATAGCATTCCACTTCTGGCCAATAATTCTGATAATACACAGCCCAATCAAGTGGAGAGAAAAGAATGGGGAACTTCTACAGAAGTAAGACCTCATGGATTAGATCATGGATTTATTGCTTTTCCAATACACATTTCTTTCTTCTGAGTAAAACTGCAGAGTAGGCAATTTAAGGAAAATGACTATTTTTTCTTTATGTTAGGATGCCATAGTTTTTGAATAGGCTTATAGTAAGGTTTGGCATTGGTGAACACCATCCTGAACCTGGAGTTGGCTTGGCTTACTAAAAACTGTATTTTTCACCTTTAAAACATCTTTAGCTCTCACTTTGTATGGAAATATGTAAGCAACATTTTTGTAGGGTTTGGTTCATGATTTAGTAATATTTACTTTTGACCCATTTGTGTCATGACCATTTCCCGCTAGTTTCAACAGGTCTCCTCTAAGTCTGGAGCTAACCCATTGTTTCCAGAGATTAGGGAAGGAACATTTGGGTCCTCTCCCTTCCCTGAATGTGTCTTTCCCCCTTTCTTTCCTTTTGTCCTTGCAGTTCTTATGAGTCTATGCTGAATTTCGCATAGCTATTCATCTATAGCTTTGAGCTTGTTTTTTTCTTCTTTGCCTGAACATTGTTAGTTCTGAGCTTAATTACTTGTAGCTGGACAAAGGATCACTTAGTAATTACTTTTTGAGCAAAATATAGCTATTAGCACACAGCAAGCATATTCAGGACTTGCCACACATTAGTTTTCAAACACTGAAATGCACCACTCCTGTGCAATATTATTTTTAAACTATTGTGGGTTGCTATATTGGGTTTGCAGCTATGAGTGGCACATCTGTTTCATTGGCAAACATGCCAATGTAAAGTTTTAAGCTTACGCGAGTGCCTCTATCTTAACTTTCAAGAAAGCGTATAATAACTTACTATTAGACAAATATGACATTCTTTCTAAAGAGCTAGCATCTAAAAAGTACTGTTTTTTTCTGCAGACACCCTTTTTTTTAAAAAAAACCTTATTCAACTATCTGCCTTTGTTGATAGAAATGGGTAGAGCAAGTGGTTAGTTCCCTAAAAACCTGAGATTTAATCTTTATAGTTATTTTTGTTTATCTGCTAACTCTTGTGTGTTAGTTTAAATAGGAGACCATAATGCAGTGCCATCAATACATATGTACTACCTGTCTTCCCCATTCATAAGCTTGTTCTATATGATGTCTAGTAATAGAGTGGGTGCCCTCTGTGTAAGGCAATGGGAAATGCATGTGATGTATTTCATGGGGTTATTTCCGTGTATGCCTTTGCTACTTGCATTCAAAGGGCAGCTTCACATGGTAACAAGGACACACTAACAGAAGGCATGTGTGTG
Source organism: Varanus komodoensis (assembly GCF_004798865.1). Taxonomy (NCBI): domain Eukaryota; kingdom Metazoa; phylum Chordata; class Lepidosauria; order Squamata; family Varanidae; genus Varanus; species Varanus komodoensis. Next base: position 31,364,898 of record NW_025335941.1, read on the forward strand.
ACTGAACATTTTCTTTTCATATTTTCCGTTAATGTGCAGAGTAGTGATTCTTGTGGTGACCTCTGTGCCTGAAGATTGCACATCGTACCACAAAAGCATAGCGTGTTACTGCTTAGCACATTGTAAGTGTGAAAAGACTAAAAGCATGCATAACTGAGCTGCCTAGGAGAAAGGAAGCTGCAAAGTGATACCATTGAACTAGGTATTGGTATAAATCATGAAAAGAAGCAATGTCTGTGAACAATAGTTGATATTTTTTTTAAAAAATCATTGTTTGGACTGTACAGAATTGAATAGTTGTTGAAAGCCAGACTTTCTAAAGTATACAGTGGATCATTTAATTTAACTTGCTTTATTATTTCATTCGTGCATGTAATGTTAGCACTGAAATAAATAAGTAGATGCATAAGTAGATGCTACTTAGCTAAAGTAGTAGTATTTCATATTTTACAGATTGGTCTTGTTTAAACATGATTTGGTTTTCAATAACCTGAAAGTAAGACATGTTCAATTATCTGAGACTTGCTTCCCAAGAAAAATACATAGGATTGGTCTTCAGGGATACAGTCCATTGGCAAAGATCAGAATCTTGAAATTCATTATTTTTTCACCATTCTATTGAGCACAAGACTTCTCTACAGAATCTTTCTAAGCCTTATTAGTGTTAACGTTTGACTGTGAGACAGATGAACATCACATTTGATACTGAGAGCATACATTTACTGCAGCAACATTAATCATTGGAAAGATAGGTGTTAACATGTCCTTTTTATGAACTTCTAACTTCCAAATTTTCACCTTTATTGTTATAGGGATTGAAACAATGTTTGACCCAACTAGCCCAGTTTACAACAGAAAGCAAAACTATTTTGTTCCAGCCAGGGAATGTTCTTAAGCTACTCAAAAATTCCTAACACCCAAAGGATTTTTTAAAATTTTGTCTGTTGCACTTAAACTGATTTTTGTATCTCCATGATAACTTTTTTCTTGAGTGAAAAAAGGAACACAACTATAATGTGCTAATGATTACCATTTATTTATAGAGTTACACTTTGTATGAATAACCTTGCTATCCCTTTATACTATTTCATCTTTAAATTTGCTGCTAGGATACTTTTTTGTTGGCTTATGCATGTTACGTATTAATTGTGTTTTTAAAGTTCTGTGTTAACTTTACAAAATAAAGTTTTTAAAATGAGTACTACTTGAAAAATGTCATATTAGAACTGCAAAACAACTGCTCAGCTTGCACTGCATTCCTAGACTAGGACAAGATTTCCATAGCACATAACACTAAGAAAAATGGCAGTGATAATCATGGTCTATTTATTCTTTCCACTAGTTTGTACAGAATAATGTTTTGTATCAGTGTATTCTATTGGAGCAAAAGAAGCTGCTTATGCTGAGCCATTTCATTGGTCCATCTAGCCTAGTGTTGTCAGTGTTGATTGGCAGCAGCTCTTGGGGGTTTCAATAGGATTGCTAGCCCTACCTGGATGTGGCAGGGATTAAAGCTGAGATTTTTGCATGCAGAGCATATGCTCTACCACTGATCTACAGATCCTCTTGTTGCATCTGTTCTTAGCATTATAATGATTCTGTGAACTAAAGTTATGCTTCTGAATGTCAGGAGAAAGTCTCCTAAGTAATTGAGATATAAGGCATGTGGCAAAATTTAGAAGGAAAAATGCATTTGGCTGCACTTCTATCCTGTTCTTCCTGAGTTCAGGAGAGCATACATGGTCATTCTTCCTTCTATAATTGTATTCTTACAGCATTGCAATGAGGTTGGTTAGGTTGCAGCTGAGTGATGGTGACTGGACCACCAGGGTCATTATATGGGCTTTAGTAAGGATCTAAACCCAGTTTTCCCTAGTTCTATTCCCTTAACCATTTCACCATTCTTGGGATGGCATGTGCCAAATCTTGGCAACAAACAAAAAATCAGGGGAGTCTATGGATTTTGCTGAAGCAAAGTAATCTGACAGGAAATAAAACTCTGGAGTACAAAGTATGACGGTTGTATCAGTTTTTTGACCTTATGCTATTAGGTATTAATTAACTCTTATGCAGGTGTTTCATATCATGGTTCATTCATGACATGATGCAAGCCACTAGGAGGTTTGCAGAACTATGTTCTGGATAGCAACTACTCTTCCACAATAGAAAACCTGTCAAAACTTGACTTTACTTTCACTCAGACATCACAGACTTCCTTCTTAAACAATGCGGAGTGTTGGTGACTTCAGTTAAGGTCATCTCTGGAGGATAAGTGTATGTGAGATGTGGCAAGCAATTTGGAAGAGAAAGCATGACCACCTGCCTTGTTTTTGAGCTCCAGAGTGATGAGGAAAGAAGCTACTCTTTAATTCAGAACCTAGTTTACAGAGCAAACTTTAATTTGTTAGGAATACCCAGCATTGCCGCAGAGAGTATCTTTGCCTGCCCAGCCTTCTACTCTGTATTTTTGCTAGATGGCTCTTTACCTGTCTAGCTGGAACATCTTAGAAGGGGAGGGAAGGAGGCTGGAGTGGCTGCAGAATACTTTGTATCCTGGTCTCTCCAGTGCCCCTGCCTTTAACCCATCTGTGCAGCTCTTCCCATGACAGCTATGCGGAGAGTGGTGGAGCTCTGTTTTCCACCTCCTAAGCACAGGTCTCTGGTTTTAGAGCTGTTCCCTCAGTTGCTTTATAAGGGCCATCAGATCACTTGCTTAAGAAATTCTGTATGTAAGATGAAACCTGTTTGAGAAAGTCATTGGTGGCTCCAATAGTGGTCAGCCAGAAGTCCTAGCATCTGATACACCATGTTGCTCAATAAGATGCTAGCTCTTTATCATAATCCATGATAATGAACTATGGCACAGCATGGGCAACATTATGAATATGCAGCTCCTAAAGTGGTGGAGGGGGAAATGGCTGTGTCATGGAAAAGCAGCCTGCCCACTGAGATCAACATACCAGAAAGAACCCTTGTAACTTTACACAGGAATGTAGCTAGTGGAATTCTGGGCCATTGTATGTAAAAAGACAATTAAAATTTGGGATACTTGAAGAATTAAATCTCTGCAAATTCCCTACTAGGTTACCTGATCTACTTCTGTCTGACTAATGTGTCTAATTAACTATCCATCAGTTGTCATGCCTCTCTGAACACTAATGCAGTTCTGGGTAATTTAAGTGTATAAAATATACATTTTAATGTGTATTTTGAGAAAAAAAATGCATTTAAATTTATGCTTGTATTTTGAGAGGAATGAATTTTTAATTTACAGTTGACTGTTAAACAGCGCAAAATTATGCGATGAAAATGCAGGTATGCTTCAAACAGAAAATCGCAGAACTTTTTGTCAGACTCAAATCCATTCCAAATGGGTAGACAAGCATCTAGAGTAAGAAGTTAATTTGAGCACCATATACCTTGATGATGCCATAAATACATAATAATTTGGGGTCATTTGCATTTTGATTGCCACACTTTGAGTGAAAATTGAAAGTCAAGATACAGAACTTGCCAAGATAACCTTTCTCTTTGGCTGACCTAATGTCTTTTTAACAAGAATGTTGTTAGGTTTGAACAAAACAGATTCTTTCCAGGAAATTTAATTTTAAAATACTAGTTTCTACTGGCTCAGAGCAGTGAGGGTTCAAGCTCTTTTGGGCCAAGGGCTGCGTGTGATGCTGCCGCAGTGTTTGGGGGTTCCATGTATGTATCAAACAAACACACCCTCAGAGTGATCCTGACAGAAATTGTTCTGTCATCTCTGCTAGTTGTGGCAAGGAAAAAGTGGTCTCCGGGGAATGCTGGGGTGAAATTAATTGTGGGGAGGCCAGATTACACAGTTGGGTGCAAGTTATATGCTTGGTTTAGAGTTACTCAGACATTCAAAGATTTCTCAGAACAAAGGTTATTGACAAGACAAGATTGCCAATGGTTAATTTGCAAGAGAGCAGGGGTCAATAACTGTAAAAGAAAAGATTGACCTGATAATGGAAATCAGAAGTACAAAAATGGATTGGGGGAGGTGGGAGAAGTCAACACACCAAAAGGGAGGGAGAATACACCATCTTCCCCTTGGCAATGCAATCCTGTCCATCTTCAGTGTTGAACTGATCCTTCCCATGGTCCACTTTTTCAAAACTTCCCTGGCTGTCTAGAAAGGGGTGATAATCCCCACCACCACTTTCACACATCCTTTTTAGAGGTGTTAATCCTGTGGTTACTGGAATTTCTTGACAGTTTTTTTAAATGCAAAATGTATGCAAATTCAAGGACTGGGAAAGATATGGAAAATATCTTAACTGCTCTGCTACTGCAAGGACACAATTTCTCTTCCACTTACTTCATAGAATCATAGCCTAGTAGAGTCAGAAGGGGCCAAGAAGACCATCGAGTCCCAACCTCTGGTGGTGCAGGATGCCAGTTACAGCATCCCACTCAGATGACTGTCCAGTTTTGTCTTGAAAGTCTCCAGTGTGGAAGAGCACACAACCTCTCTTGGCAATGCTTCCACTGTCCTACTGCCCTTACAGTTAGGAAATGCTTTCTTGTGTCTGGCTTGCACCTGATTTTCTGTCTTTTCTTTCTTCTTTGTGACAGGCTTTGAGGTACCTGTAGAGTAATCGTAGTCACCTCCTAGTCTTTTCTCAAGGCTGAACAGACCCAGTTCTTCTAACCTCTCATCACAATACTTATTTTCCAGGCTTTGTGTGATCTTTGTTGCCTTCCTCTGAACCCTCTACAGATTAGAAGCATCCTTTTAAAACCTGAGTGCTCAAAACTGAATGCTGTTCAGCATTCATGGTTGTCTAGGTCTCCCTGGCTCTTCTTTTTGTCTTCCAGGGTGTTAGCTATTCCCACCAGTTTAGTATTGTTCACAAATTTAGTTATCATTCCTTGGATTTCCTCATTAAGATCATTAATTTTGGAATACAGCTATTAATGATAAATTAACCTACAATATAAAAGTGAGAAAGGAGAATACAAAGAAAAATAAGTTTAATGAGATTTAGAGTGCATTTATTATGTGTTTAAAAAAGGAAAGAATTTGAACCATCAAAGGAATCATTGCTCTTTTGGAAGGGGGAAATGTCCTGAAAGAATGTTTGAATGAGTTTTTATATCTGGAACTCATAACCTATGGTTCTGGTGGGGGGGGGGCACAGTATTTTAAAGAAGTATTTTAACTGTATGTTTAATTTTATATGTTTCTATTTTAGTTGTATTTTTGTATTTTAGATGAAAAATTAATAAAAATGTTAAAAATCAAGATGCTGAATAGCACTGGCCCCAGGACTGAGCCCTGTGGTTCATCATTCATTACCTCTCTCCAGATTATGAAGCTACCACTGATGATCACTCTCTGTGACCTGTTTTGAAGCCAGTTGTGGATCCACCCAATTGTAGTTCTGTCAAGCCCATATTTTGCTAATTATTAGGATGATATGGGGCACTTTGTTGAAGCCTTTGCTAATGTCTAGATAAATTATGTCCACTACCTTTCCTCTGTCCTTTTGGGTGGCAACCCAGTCGAACATTAGATTAGTTTGGCACGACTTATTCTTAAGAAATCTGTGTTGGCTTCTGTTATTTTCTTCAAGGTGCATACAGATTGATTTTTTAATTATTTGCTCCAGTAATTTCCCAGTGATTGACATTAGACTGACTGGCCTATAGTTCCCAACAATTATTGCCCAGCATTAAATTGGGGCACTTTCTCCCCCATTCATTTCCAGAGATTATATTTGCAGACAATGCAACCTGATTTAACTATCAGTGAAATGTAGCAGTTAGTGGTCTGAAAAGTGGGGGTTAGTTAATACCTCCCCTTTCTGAAGTAGGTGACAGCCTGGGGAAGTGTAAAAATGGTGGAGAGCACTGAAGTTTTTCAGTTTAGCAGTTAAAGGTGAGAAAATTAGATTGATAGAGGAAAGATAACCCACCCTGCCCCGCCCCCGCTTCCTGCATGCAAGTATGCTGTCATTTGCTGCTTTTCTTGCTGTTCATTAACACTTTTCAATTGACAGCTTGGAAATTGGAACCTAGGAATTGCACACAAATAAGCCTTATCAATCCAATTCTACTTCATGGTGCCTTTTGACAGCTGAAACTGACAAGGAAGTTGACAAGCCGAGCTACACATATCAGACAGCAGTAAGTGTTCACTTGTAGAAAATTGACAACAGCAACAAGAAAAATAAACTTAAAAAAGAAATTCAACCTCAGTGCACTTTCTTGAGGAACTAGGGGAAGATGGTGGCAAATACTCGTAGAAAGAGTTCATGATCAGAGCAGGGAGGGATAGGCAGAATGGGCTCTGCCACAAAGGACATTGGCATATGGGCTAAAACTAGCTGGGGAACCACGAGGAAAAGAGAGGAAAACAATGCACAGCAGGCCCATCATGTGTTGGGAATACCATTAGTTGTTCAGTGAATAACCACATACTGTGGCTCCTTTGCAGGGTGGCTTAACATGCCTGGCAAATACACCCATGATCTTGTTATAACAGAAAACTTTCAGTTTCAAGCAGTGGTAGCTGCCTTAGTCTGTTGCATCAAAACCAACATGTCTTGTGGAATCTTAAATGGTAGCAAATACATTATGTCATAAGCTTTGGTGAACCACAGTCAACTTCATCAGACATCAGACATCACAAACAACATCCCATTTCAGGTTATTTAAGAGCCTGTCAAGGACACTGGACATCCGGACTCATGACTATGGGAAAGCAGACTAGAGTATGGAAAGCCAAGTTCAGGGAATATGAACTTTCCTTCTCCATGTCCCAGTTCATAATTTTTCAGGTCGGAGATCCACTTTATTATCTTTTTGGCCTCTCCTGATTCTAACCTGAATTTGAAGAAAAGAGAATCAACAGCATGAAAAGCGCATGCACCTAATACCTCTCTAGTTATTTCTTGAGTAGCCCAGCTGCTGGGCAAAAGGTACAGCCCATCTATGGCTCAACTGGTGAGTGCTTGAAGTTTCCAAATGTGGGATGCCATCCAATTAGAAATTGATCCACAATGCTCAGCTATAGTATGCACTGAGAATTATTTCCCCTTGAAATTCTTCTCTACCTGAGAATGTAATGTGTGATCCTGCAGGTGCATTTCAAATAACTAAATTCCTCTGTAGGTCCAGCCACACGTGCTCTTCAATGCTCTCTCCTTGCCAAATGAAGGTCATATCCCTGACCATCAGGACCAAGGTCAGCGCTGACTGGTATGATGGTCCAGAGCATCTGGAGGATGCAACAATGAGAAAAGACACTACTATAAATCAACATAACTCATAAAACCAACAGTAACCAATAGAAACATCTGCAAGAAATCTTGTTGATGTTGCCCCCTACTGTCAAGGAAATTTCCTCTGAAACTCTTGATGATTTCTTTGATACTACATGACCAGATTTTACCAAGTAGTCATTCATCTAGCAAATGTGGTTCAAACTAGACATTGCTTAAAAATGTTGCTAGTAGCACTGACAGAAATCATCCTTCTGTGACAGTGCACCTTGCAGATGCAAACCCCACCATCCAGACTGGGACATTTGCGGGCCAGGGAGAGGGGGTAAAGCAAACTGTCTTCTCCTCTCCCCTAATGTATGGTTCTCTCTTTACCGGGTACCACATGGTTACTTTTGAGAGGGCAAAGGATTTACCACCATGTACCATGAGTCCCAGTTTTGGGAAGTCCTTTGGCCAGCTGACCTTAGAATTAGCTTATGCCTCCCCTTCACCACCATCTACCCCTGTCTCAGGGTTCCTGCTCCACTGCAGACTAGCAGGAAAGGGCGGTAGCAGTTGTTGCTTTACCTTCATGCCCTGATCTCTCACTCAAGCTCTCCACTAGGCCAGAGCAATCATGCAGCAGCAACAGCTGGGCCAAGAGCTCAGGAGGCCAGCTAACCAGCCACTAGTATTCAGCAGTGTTGACAGCTGACACATGCCCTGTGCTTTTTCTATTTAAACTGGGTGTACACCCTGATGCCTCTTTTGACAGGACCAAATCAAATCGGGGTTTAAACAACTGGCTCTGCTGCCATCATGTCCAGACTAGCTCTAAACTGCAGTAGGATTCTAACTCAGGAATAGTTCCGTGAATCAGCTTGATCAATGGATGGATGCACAACACCCTGGAAAGCTCTCAGAGCATAAAGAACAGCTGCACAAGCACCCCATGGTTGCCCACAGCTCCAAGACACAAAGATAACTAAGACACTGGGTGGAAATAAAAAGGGTCCTGTTTCATACATCCCTAACTATCCATGGTTCAGGGTGAGCGGAGAGTGATTGCAGGATCTTCTGAAAGCTCTGCAGGTACTTTGCAGTGCAAACAGGTCTCACCCTCTCACAGTACTCCTGCTTAGGGCTAAATTAGACAGCTAATGGGTGGAATCCCTGATCTGTAGTAATTCATATGCTGAATGGCAGCCCAAACTGCCAGACACAGAGGCGTGTCTAGCTAAGAACCAGCCAATCCAAGGGGTAAATACATCTCGTGCTCATATAGTGCTTCAGCATGCTGTGCCTAGCACTAAAACCTGCTAAGCCTGAGCCTTCAGAGCACAGCTGCAGCTCACTGACATCATCTGGGGAACTATTATTGTTGCATTGCACCTACATCCTGCTGTATTTTCCTTTTGCAAAGAACCCAGGCTGGCCTGCATAGTCTTCCTCTGCTTTATTTAGCCTCACATCAACCACACTGTGAGGTAGGTTAGACCGAGAGTGAATGACTGGCCTACGTCACCCAGTGAGCTTCCTGGCTGAGCTGGGACTAGAACTCAGATCTCCTGGGTCCCCAGTCCAGCACACTTGGCCACCACACCACGTAAGAGGCTCTTGTTTATTTATTTAGAACATTTTTATGCCGCCCCTTTTGCAAAAAGCCTCGGGGCACCTTGTTCTTGAGTAACCCCTTACCCAGGAGGATTCCATATTCCTTAGTCCTTCTGTGTCTGGCAGTGGGCTGAGCCTGAACTTGTCCTGAGAAGGGTCATGTTAATCTTTCCCAAGGGATCAGGCACCCTTGGACCAGCCTGGTGCTTCTCCACAACGTTCAGCTGGGGGAGGTCATCCTCCAGAGAGGATGCCTCCAGAGGGAGCATGGCAGGCAGATGGGCAACTGTTATTTTGAATTTGTCCTTCTCCATTCTACTGAAAACAAAATCGATCCTGCACACCTGCTGTCCATCCTCTCTTGCAAGTTACAAGACTGCGAGAGTGAATTATACCGTGAGCCGCCCATAGATGGCAACCTTTTGCAAAAAATGCTTCCATCCTTAGTCGTGACTGCGCATTAAAGTAACCTCCTTACCAGTTAGAAAGCATTGGCATCAGTTCTATCCTTTTTCCCCTTTGAAGGCTTTTCTGCAATAAGAAAAAAAGACAGATGAATCAGTGAGAAAACATGAGAAGGTTAAGCCTAGAAAAGCTCTTTGGCCATTGGTGCTGAGTCCCCCACCTCCCCTTTCCTTCAGCCTTTCTGGAGGGGTACAGATTTAGGAGGTTTTAACCTTCTCCTGCTGTGTGTGACAATTTTGATCCAAATTAGGGCCCCAAATACTCACTTGCAGGTAAAAAAGAAAGGAAGGATCAGCTCCACATCAAGTATTTAATGTACTTGTCGTTTAATCCTAAAATGGGGGAGGGATGCTTGTTCCTACAACTCAGATCAACTCAAGCCAACGTAACTGTTACTGCACTCAGCCAGGCAACAGTAAGAGCAGGCCTGGGTGGACCCCAGACAAAAGCCAAAGGAGCCTTAGATGAGACTTGGAGCTGGAAACAGTTTTATTCTAGTGCACTTTAGAATAAACAGAGACAGAGTGGAATTAAGTCTTCCCAAGTCAGAATCTTGAAAGTACAGAAAACATACATTATATACTCTACACGCCACAAGCATGATATCCGGATACATGGTAGATACATTCACATACTGCTTCTTCTTCCTTTTGTTAGTTTACAGAAAGAATCTTTTTTTCTTCCAAGGACTTCCTTTCCCAGATGTCTGCTAATACTCTCTCAACCCTCCAGATTCACCTTATGTTTCTGCACCTACTATAATTCACAATGCATCTTGCTACTTCTATTGAGACTCAAACCGGTTTCAGGCACAATGATTCCCCACTCCCCACCCCATTTGCTTCCTTTTGAGATGATGCTGACTTATCACAAGAGTTCACACAGGATTCATCATTTTTCCTGCCCACTCCCTCCTGGACAGGAACTGTGATATGGCTGTGGTACATTTACTATGTGCCCTTCCTTAGGCTAACTTCTATCGGGAACTTTTGGGGGGCTGATACTGGTAGCATAACCAATGGTGAGGGCTTATAAGAACTGTAAGCAAAAACATCTGGGAGCAACGCATTTCCTACCCTTGTCCTAAGTGGCGGGCAATATAAAGGACTGGCTTTGCATCATTTCTCTGATTTTCCATCATAATTATGAACTTGTCTATCTCCCCTGCATCTGATTAATGATATTGCACATCAAACAAAAGAGAGTTCATTCTAGACTTAAACCAAACCTCAAATCAGGGAAGATTCCCAGAATGATCAAGCCACCCCAGACAACCTGCCTTATAATGCAATCTTATGCACATCTTCTGAAAAGAAAGCCCCACTGAATTCAGTGGAGCTTACTCCCAGCTCAACTAGGTTTTAAGCCCTGGCTTAGGAAAGCTTCATGCCTGAAGCCTTATCCCAGCTCCTGGTGAACACACAGGCAGCAATCAGCTGTGGTGAGAAAACTAAGATTTTAAATGGTGATTTACTATACCACCCCGGCCCAGGGTTGGCTTTATCATTGGGCAAAGTGAGACAGTTGCTTCATGCAGCAAAAGCTGGGGGGAGACAGCAAGGAGTTGTAGGGAGAGAAGTGTGCCAGGTGGCCTTCCCTATGACCTCCCCCCCCAAGTTTACCTGCTGCCCTTAGGTATGGCAGAGAATGCTTGTCCCATCATCGGTGGTGAAGAAAGATCTTCACTCTTGAACAAAGTACATGGAATGTGAAAGGGGACCTCTTATTTTTTGCTTCAAGCAAGAAAATGTCTTGGACATTTGCCCTTTTGAATCAGAAAGTTTTCTCTGTACTTCTCACCAAATTTGGTTTAGAAACTTCTTGGTTTTGGTCTGGCTTTGGAATGGTCAAGTCTGCCTTCCTGCCCCCCCCCCCTTCTCTAGTTCTCTTCCACTTAATTTATTTTTTTCATTCTTGGTTTCAGGTAGGGCTCTGAAAAGAGGTAGTATAATAATTTCATTTCTCTTTGTTTAAATCCAGAACTTGCCTGTTCCTATTGCCCAAACATAAATGTGGAACCTATTTGGTGTACAAAGCTTCTGCATTGCTGAGCTAGTGAAGGTCAGCTGCAACATGTATCCTTTGGAAAAACGCCCATATTGGGAAAATGAGCTTTCAAATATTTTCATTACTCAAGAGAAATTGCACAGTTTTGGGGGATGGGTACGCTTTTAAAAGATGCAAATGGATGCCTTTCCCATTCAAATTTGTATGGAAGTAGCCCACAATCAGGAATGGGAATAAAGCAAAGTGAACTTTAAAGTAGAACTTGGAGAACCTCGAGGAGGTTCTACCCCAGAGCTACCCCCACAAAAAAAGCTGTTGTCCCAACTGTTTTGGGGCAGGCAGTGTGTACTCTGGTTTCTTTGCTTGCATGTCCAAACTCACAAGCAAGTTGCCTCCTTGATCTTCTAGCAACATGTTCTTTACATCCTGACCTCTCCATTTAATCGTGTAGTTCTTCGTGTATCTACCTGGAGTCTATTACTCCCCACTCTCTTTATTTAAAATCTGCCCCCTCTTCCCTTCTGTATCCTTCCTCTAGTCCCTAGTCTGTCACTCCCAGCTTTTCCATTGTCTATCTCTCCCTTAGATCAAACCAAAAATATATTGGTCTAATTTGAAGGTAACCCATGTACATAATAGTTCTGGAATAAACCATTTCTATTTCTATATATTTGCTAACTAAATATGGGCTTCCTATCCTGTTGCAAATTCTCTATACTGAAAGAGAACTGTGTTTTCCTAGTGGTGCACCATGAATCCTGGTTTACAGACCCAAACATATGCTCATTCTGTACATGTGTAGGAACAGATACATGTAGATGAGGACACATGTTAATACTGTTAGAGGCATCTATAGGAATTTTCCTTCTGGGACTAATAGTTGGCTGGGAGGAGCTATTTTGACAGGGACTGCACAGGGGGAAGCATAACCAACATTGGTTTGCCATGTTTCCCATGTGCCTTTCTTCACAATTGCTATTAATAATAAAAAGTCCAACTGTGGCACCTCCAGGGACACATTTTTTTGTCCATCTAGTTGGCCCTCAAGCCATCTTCTGGAGGACTGTGTGCAAGAGACAGGGCAGCAAGCAATGTGAAGAAGTAGGATTGCAACTTGTCTGGCTTCTAAGGTAATCACAACTCAAGTTTCAATGTTACATAACAACAGCACTCTTCTCACTTTAAAGGCCACTCACTAGCCCAATAAAGGCACCACATGGTTAAAAAATACTTGAACTGTGTATAAGGTGAACCACATGAATCAGACCACAGCCCATTTAATCCAGTGGGCAGCTGGATTTGTTTGGGAAAGCTTACCAATAGGACTTGAAGTCAATAGCATTCTCCTGTGTTGCTTGGCTTAAGCAACAGCTATAGGACTTTGCTATAAACAAACAAACAGTTACTCTTCTCTCACTGAGAATATGCTGTCTGGAAATGCAACATAAACCTGGGAAGTACCGCCTTTGTCAGTAGGACACTGTGATATAGCCAGTCCAATTCTGGATCTTTTATTTTCTCATGCTATCCCCCCCCCACCCCCGTTTTTAACAGAACATAAATACAAACAGTTGAGATACAATACATATCGAAATGTATCAGTAATATTAGCAACTACAACCCAACTGATAACTAAAAAAAACCAACACAAAAAAACCTTATGCGCCTGCTCCCCAGGAGACCAGTTTATATCCCCATTTCACTTTATATAATATAACAATTAACAATATATAGTATACTTTAGTTATACCCATACCCCCTCCAAAAATTCATATATTCTTGATTAGGCTTACAGCCTTTCCCTTCCATCAGTACTGCTTTTACAAAATGTTCCCATATTTCATTATATTTATTTACTTTTATCATCTCATTTTTAATTTTTATTTCTGTTGTCAATTTATCATTAACCATCATACTCCATATTTCAGTATACCATTCATTCCTTTGTATAACCCAATTGTGTTTCCAATGTTTCCATTACTAAGCTGGCTGCCATTATCAGATTTAGGATCAATTCTTTCTTAACTTCATTTATATCTTGTTTTTCAATCAGCAGCAATAATGCAATTCTTGGAGACATTTCTAGATTTATATCTAGAATTTCTCTAATATCATTTAACACCATAATCCATGTCTTTTGTATATTATCACAATCCCTCCACATATGTTTGTAAGTTCTAATCTCTTTTCCACATCTCCAACAAATATTAGAATATTTAGCATCAATTTGGTTTAACTTGACTGGTGTTAAATACCATCTCCATATCACTGTATATCCATGTTCTTTAATTCTAACCAACATAGTCTTATATACTCTTCTATTCCAAATTTTCTTCCAATGCTAATCTTTGATTTCACCAAATTGATTTGAAGCTTTTTTTCTGTTCTCCTAATTCTATTAATATTTTATAAATTTTGGCAATTCTTTCTTTACCTGTATATTCTTCCTTAATCTCACATTCTTTCACAATCATATCAAATTTTCTTAATTGTCTTTCTTCCTCTTCATATTTTCCCTTCATCTTTATCCATTTTTCTAATTGTATTACATTTAACCAACTTAATTTGGCTTCTACCAGTACGCTCCTTAATTGTGTTATATTTTTAATCTTATTTTTCCAGTGTTCCCATTTATAGATTTGATTATTTTTGGGAATTTCTCCATTTCAACCACTGGTGTTAACAGATAAATTCCTGGCATTAATTGCTGTCTCCATTTTTCCCATACTTCCATTGTATTTCTTAAAATGGGATTTTGAATTCTCTTAATAATCTTTTTATATCCTTTTTGAACCAGTATGTCTCTAATTCAATATCACTCCAAATTAGTTCTTTGCTTTGGGCTATAATATCTGGAATTATCTTTAATTGATTTGCAACCCAATACTTTTTAACATCTGGAATACCCAGCCCCCCCCCTTTTTTTGTGATTCATACTATAGTACTTTACTTATTCTTGCTCTCTTCTCTCCATTACAATATACATCCAATAACTTCTGTATTTCCTTTAATTCTTGATCATAAAACTTTTAATTAGAATCATCCAGAACAAAAAAAATTAATCTTTGGCAAAATTTTCATTTTTATTGCTACTTTTCTTCCTAACCATGATAATTTTACCTTTTCATATCTTCCTATTTTATCTTTTATAACCTTCTTCAACTTCTCTTAATTTTTCATTTTTAATTCTTGGCTATTTTTGGAATATCGATTCCTAAATATCTAATACTGTCTACTCTTTTTAATTTATATTTTTCTTTTAATATGTCCAATTCTTCATTATTGTGATTATATAACATCATTTCTGATTTTTTTCCAATCAGCTTGCAACCCACTGTACGTCCAAAATTCCTTTAAATGTGAATATATTCTCTCTATAGTATTCATTGGATCTTGAAATTTTAGCAGTGTATCATCCGCAAATAAATTAATTTTAATTTTCTGACATACTCCAGTTCCTTCTATCTGTATATCATTTCTATTTCCTCATGCTAAATAACAAGGTCTCTTTTCAGTCAAAGATCCAGAGCTGTTCTACAAAGGCAGGCTTGAGTTATGGGGCAGTTTGCACTGCAGTGGCACCTCTGATCTATCCATAAAATTTCTATTATTCATGGAGGCACCAAGCTCTATAATGCATGCTTTCTTGTTATAATATTATTAAATAAGTGCCTTGGACAGAGGGTTAGAAAGCTCTCCCAGAAGAATGCATATGTACTTCCACTTTTTGTAAATGTTAATCTTTATACTGAAAAGAAATGAAACTTTGCATTTAGCTGCTCCAGATTATCCCTCTGGATTTATTCATATATGCAGGGATAGTTCCAATATGCTTTATTTCTTGCAAAATTCACTATAAAACTGTTTTTGATATTGTTAGTGCCATTGGCATACCAAGTTATTTTATTCTTAATATCAGTGACTTTTAACACATTTGAAAATTGTACCTTTTACTGAAGCTAGTAATTTGGTCTAAGGAGCAAATGACAATGGGGATAGAAACAAGCCAGAAGACATGTTTGTACGTTGGTTTTTCTGTCTACATCCTGGCACAGTTCACTCACATGAGAAGATAAAACCACAACCATGAGTGAAGATGATACCACAAATGTCTCAACCCAATTAAAGGCTTCCTTTTGGCTGCTGTAGTGAAGACTTCCAAATAATTGTGAACAGATTAGCCACAGGCTGTACAAACACATCTGTTCTTGAGGCCCTCCACCTTTTTGTGTGCTGCTCCAAATAACTTTTCCCCAGAGGTCTTAAGGACAGCTAAAGTTAGCATAGCTAATGTAACTGTTAATCACAGTGGCCAGGTGGCCTTCTTTACTGAGGCCAAACCTCTGTTTGAAGGGCTAGTCCTTTATTTGAGGGGCTGGGCAATCCAAATCCATTTTAAAGATAAAAGGAACCATATGAACAGACAATATTAGGAGTCCTGAAGCTGCCCATCAATAGCGAGCACAGAACAGCAGACTGAGCCAGCCCCACAGGACTCCAATAGGGATCTAGACATGGGGTTTGTACCAGCATTACTCAACCCACTGGCATGCTCATAAATGCCTCAGGGTTTTTTGTTTTGCTTTGTTTTGTTCTACATTTTACTTCTACAAACTTTAGAGTTCCCATGAACAAAAGACAAGCGATTTCCTTCTTGTTTCTCAGTCACCCTGAGTGCTACATTCTTGCTGCCGCTCATCATGAGTTTGTTGTTAGGAGTGTCCAAAAGAAATAAGACACATTGCAAGAATACTTTTAAAGAGCTAACATGTAATATTTTACTACATAAAATGATTCTTTTAGTTTTGTATTTTCAATTACCTTTTAAAAGATATTAACACTTTGCTGCTGCATCTCTTGTGTGTGTGCATGTGTTCCACTCAGCAGTTCCTGTGGTAGGGTGGAAAAATAAAAAAGTGAAAAATAAAAGTTCAGTTTTGGTTTTGATGAGGATCTGAAGGCACTTCATAACATCTGTGCAGGAAGATGTCTGTTGGAACAAATCTGATTTGTCGTGAAGGTGACAGTGCTCTTTCTCACCCCCCTCCTCCTCATTTTCTTCCTTTTTTACCCCCCTTGAGATAAAAGAAGCTTTTCATTATGAACCATCATGAGTAGATCTAAAAAGCTTCATGAACTTCAACAGAGAGCCAACTCATCATGACAGAATCCCTTCTGCTTGCACAGTGACCATGAAGTGAAGACATCTCCAGGCCATGTACGCAGTTGGTTTCATGCTGCCCTTGCTCTTTATGATGCTGATGTTCAATAGTTCATGGGCATCTGGTAAGATGGTTTATCATCTTATTTATCAGCATAACGTAAGGTGCGTGGAAACACTTTTCTACTAGATACTATGCAGAGCCAAGACATGGCTACAAAGCAAGGATGCGGCTCCAGGTAGATACAATAGTGCAGGAAGAGTTAAAGGTTAATTTAAACCAGGTCTCAGGCTGGAGTATGTAACATCAGGGTGCAGTGCTGCAAGACAGGTAATGGGAAAGACAAATATATTTTCTGAGCATATGTGCTGTGCCTTTTCTTCAAGCTATAATATGGGGAGGATTAATCTCGGAACTGCTGTCATGACTACTGCTGAGAAGGGAACACATGTTGTAGATAGGTTTGACTCCCCTTCTCCTGGTATAACTTAGGTATTAACTTTCACAATGACACAAAAAGCAGGATCTGGTTTATAGTTAGTTTAAAAGAACAATCTTATTTGTGTCTGCTCAGAAGTAAGCCCTAATGAGTTCGTTGGGAGTTAGTCCTTGATAAGCTCGCATATTTACTCCCTAAAGATGCAGCATACATTTTTGAAATTTACTGTCAACCAGTGCATTTAGTGCTTTGAGATGTCTAGACAGTGCTATTGGTTTTCATATTTTGTCTGAGTAACAATATTGCAAGTCACTTTGGACTTCTTTGAATTTGAGTAAAGAACAGTATGCAGCTGATGCAATGTACATGATACCGTAAGTAAAAAAATTCACAAATGACTAACAGTCTTGTGTTCAGTTTATAAATTTAATAGGATTATAAATGCTGGGCAGTTATTTACATAGCATAAAATGGTTATATATTTTAATTTTTAAAATTAAAAACTAAAACATATAAAATTTATAAACTGGATATACAACTGGTATATGAGTTTGTTGTTGTTGGTTGGACAGTCATGGAATGTGTAATAAAATGAAACTCAACTCTTGTCCTCTTTGGAGGTATAACCATTTGCAACAAAGAAGAGGTCATAATTCACTCTTTAGTCTAAGTCCACTGTGCCTGTAACATGGGATGAGATTCAAAATGTTGATCTCACTAATCTTCCTCAAACTAGTGATCTCCAGATCTGTTGGACTTCAATTCCCACCATACGTAGCCAGATTGGTAGATAGTTGTTGTGATGGGAATTGTAGTTCAACACTTCATGAGAACACTAAGTTGAGGGCATGAAATTACTCCAATGAAGTCACCCCTATATACAGTGCAGTTACACAAATGCAAGTCTAAACTCAACGATTACATAATAAACACATAAAACAGCAGCACTACAGTATTTCTATCATGACATTGTTCGGCTGTTGGCACCACTGCTAATACAGTGTTTTACAGATGATACTCCAAGAGGTCTGAACGCCTGTAGGGCTTCCACAAAATCCACACTTAACCAGAAACCTCCTTTAAAGATGGATTGAAACCCCTTGACAATACGAGTTTGCGGCAGCACAAATACAGTTCTAGTGTGAAACTGTGTCCCAAGCATGAGTTACAGTGATAAAATATTCTTTAGCAAAGGGAGACTCCAGCATGAAATTACTGAAGTAGAACTGCTTCAAGAGGGTCTTAAGCTTGAGCTGAAATTATGGTTTCCTGCCCCACCACAGGAATCAATAAACACAGCAAAGCTGGGGTGACTGTGTTACCATCAATGAGTGCTGTTGTGAACAACTGGCTATGGCCTCCATTTTTATTATTATTATTATTATTATTATTATTATTATTATTATTATTATTATTATAACATTTCTATGCCGCCCTTTGCCGAAACCTCGGCCTCGTGGAGAACGGGTGAGGTTCCAGAGGACTGGAGGTGGCATCAGTGGTCCCACTTTTCAAAAAGGGCAGTAGAGGGGACATGAATTACAGACAGTCAGGCTTATGTCCATTCTAGGAAACACAATGGAAAGGCTCATAATAGCAAGAGATCTAGTAACCCTAGATAAGGAAGGGAGGTTGGCAGCCACACAGCATGGCTTCTGCAAAAACAGGTCCTGCCAGACAAACCTTGTGGAATTCTATGATAAGGTTTCAAGGTGGCTAGATGGAGGGGGCGCGGTGGATGTGGTTTACCTGGATTTTGGCAAGGCCTTTGACAAAGTGCTGTATGATATCCTGGTTGAGAACTTGAGGAGTTTTGGAATAGACTGATGCACTGTCCGATGGATTAGGGCATGGTTGACAGACCAAAAGCAGAGGGTAACTGGGAAATCATTGGAATGGTGTTTGGTGATGAGCGGGGTCCCCAAGTGCTCTGTCTGGGACTAATCCTGTTCAATCTTTTCATCAGTGACCTGAAAGAGGGGGTGACCAGTCTGCTGATCAAATTCGCAGATGATACTAAAATGGGGGCAATGGCTGCAACTGAGAAGCAGTTACTCCAGATCCAGAAAGATCTGGACAGACTATGGAAGTGGGTGGGGGATAACTGGATGGCATTCAATGCAGATAAGTGCAAGGTCTTGCACTTGGGGCATAGGAATGGGTGTCATAAGTACAGGTTGGGGACAAATGGCAGGAAAGCAGCACTTGTGAAAGGGATCTCAGGATACTGGTCAATTGCAGGCTAAACATGAGTCAGCAGTGTGACGTGGCGGTCAAGAAGGCGAACACTATCCTTGGTTACATAGCAAGAAGTGTGGCTTCTAGATTGAGAGAGGTATTACTGCCACTCTATATGACTCTGGGGTGCCTGCAACTGGAGTATTATGTTCAGTTCTGGGCTCCATATTACAGGAAGGATTTAGGCCAGAATCAGTGCAGCGTAGGGCCACAAGTTGGTGGCTGGATAGTACAGAAAACCGTATGAGGCAAGACTGAGGGAACTGGGTCTTTTCAGTGTGGGGAAGAGGAGACTCTGAGGGGATATGTTGGTGACCTATAGGTATGTGAGGGGGTGCCATGTGGTGGTGGGTAGAGACCTGTTTTCCCCTGCAGAAGAGGGCAGGATGCATTCCAATGGAGCAAAGCTCAGGTCATCAAGATTCAAGGTGGATGCCAGGAAGTACTTCTTGACAGTTAGGACGCCAAGGGTATGGAATGGGCTTCTGCAGGACGTGGTTGAAGCCCCATCGGTGAGAGTGTTCAAAGATAGGCTGGACATGCGCATGGAAGGCATGTCATGAGCCAAGTCAGCTGGAGCTGAGGGTCAGACTAGATGGCCCAGGAGGGTCCTTCTGACTCACTCTGTTTCTATGCTTCTATTATATTCTATATATTAAGCTTTCACGGAATTCTAGCAGGCACCATATTTTTCATTTCATTGCCCTTTGACTGTACTATTTCTCTATACCCATGTATCTATATGCCACCTGAGAATAACACCTCACATATCTGAGATGGATTCTAGTCCATGGTAGTTTGTGGCATAATAATTCTGTTAGTCTTTGAAGTACAGCAAGACTTGTTATTGTTTCTGCTGCAACAGACTAATGTGACTGCCCACGTACTACACCTGTTGAAGCCCTTCAGGGCAATTATTTACATAGTAGCAGTGGTCGTACATGCTGTTATTCAGCTAATGAGGCAGGTAAAATATTTGCAAAATGGATGGAGAACACATACCATGAAAACAGGTTGATAGAACTAATCCTGCTTGCAAATAGATCAGGAACTAGAGGCGAAGATATAAGATAATGGATTTATTAAACTTTACAACAGGATCTGCAAAAAACCCTAGCTCTTTAGGGTTCTAACTTTAGGCAACTTACCTGTGAGCTATTAAGGCACTCCTGCCCTGGCCTAGAATGTATTTCTTCCACCCCTTCTCTTAGGTCATAACCAGTACTTTTTTTTGTAAAAAAAAAAAAAAAAGGTGCTGGAACTCATGTCCGCCCTGGCAGTAAGCACACACACCAATTCCAGGCGGGGGTCCCCAGCCAAGCAGCTATCTCTCACTATCAGATAGCAGATAGCAGACACAATAGCAGCCTGCAGGCACTATGTTAATGATGTTTGCTGCTGATCTGCTACTCTTGTAAAATCACTTGTAAAATCCATTGAAAAAAAGGTGCTGTTCTATGACAAAAAAAGCCCTGGTCATAACCATGCAACTGTGGAGACTTTCAACCATGCAACCTTGAAATTTCTCCCAGGGCTCAACAACTTCAAGCGGATGAGATAGCTTAGCTCCAAAAGCCATCTGTACCCTGTCCATGGTTCCTACAACTTTCAGGAATCCTCAGTCACCACAGAGGTGCCTCAAGGTGCTCACCAAACTGGATCCATACCAGATAATATAATGCTCTCACATGCCTGCCAAATGTGATCACACTAGCCTACCTAATCTGTTTCCATCACTACTTAGCGGCTCCCATCAACTGCTGGTCAGATCCAATAGACTGCTTTGGAAGGCCAAAGGACTTTTTGTCTTCCCAGCTCCAATCTCAGAATCAGTGCTTGGGTCTCAGACCCCACCCCCTTGCAGGCAGCAGGGAAACAGCCATGCTGGTATTTCTCTGAGGCTGGGAAAGTGACCTCTGAGAGGGAGAAAGTGGGTGGCAAGGCACAAGAAACAGGGTGTCCAGTTGCCGCTCCAGCCTCCTTCTTTCCTGCTTTGAAACTCTATTGCTAGGCAGTTGAGCGCAACCATCTGGTAAAAATGCAATCAGAGGGAGCAGTGAGCTGAAGATCAGCTCCACCGCTCCTCCCACTTTGCACTGGACGATAGAAACCTCCAAGTCTGGGATACACTCATCTCCATAGGACAGTGTTCCAAATGTTTAAAACAGAATTGCCCTTTTAATTGTAAATGCCCTTCATATTTGGGTGGGGCTGCTACCATCAGCAGCAGAGGAGTTTGGACCACCAGAAGAGAAAGAGCACCACTAATACTTCAGGGAGCTCCCAGCCTCCACGCAGGTTCAGGGCTTATGTATGTATGTATGTATGTATGTATGTATTAAAAGCTTTTCTATCCCGTCCCCTACAGCATGTCTTACGATGACTTACAATAAATAAATAGAATAGAACAGCCCCACAGCATCCGACCATTAAGATACTAAAACCCAACCAGAAGACACCCTCCACCCAACAGCTTTCATGACACACCAGCTGTCCCTGCTTTCTCCTTAGCACCACAAACATTTGTGAGCCACACACAGGCCCTTATTAGGAAATGTCAGTCATGCTCCTGATTCTAGTTCTGCCTTCAGTAGCTGCTGCTGCCTTGGAGTTTAATCCACAGCAGTCTTCACCAGTTCAAAGCACTACCATCTGCAGTAGGCACTGGAAAAGGCTTGTCATTCAGTGAACAGAGCTGATCTTAAGAGAGCTGCAGCCACTTGGTCATGAGCTTTTCAAGAGCCAGACGTCCTTTGGGAGGCTGAGAAAGGAAGGAGATGTTAGTGTCAACTTCATCGGCCCCAAAGCTTTCCATGCATTTGTGAAAGGTACATGTTTGTGAAATATGATGAGTGGGTCCAAGGAAAAACCCTTCTCTGTGTTGTTCCTGGCCCTCCAATTTAGGAGACCTTCATCTCTGGGAAATCCACCTGGCATCTTCACTTTATATGAACTGCCAGGAAAAGACCTTCCCCTTCCAACAGGCATTTGATCTTTCATCATTTGCTCTGATTACACACTTTACTGCTGGCTCTTTAATATGGTAATGTTTTAATATTTTATTCTCACATGCATTGCTCTGGTTGCTATTGTGTTATTTGTTACTCCTGTAAATTATCCTCAGGTTATATATAAATTAGATAAATAAACAAGGATGGAAAGATAAGTGCTAGTTACTCGGGGTGTATCCAGATAAGGCCAGATCCAGATCATTCATGTAACTGGGGGCTGGGGGCAGATCTTACTGTCTTTCATTTGCAATACCTCCTTGCTTTCCCATCACTTCTGTTTTTTATGCTTCCCATAAAATACTCCACAGAGAAGAAAAATAGCTGCACAGTGTCTTTTGATCAGTAGAACTTGCAAGATGTTGGTCTGGAAGCACCCACAGACTTTTGCTATAAATCGCCTGATCTGATAAAAACAGGAACAAATGAGTAAAATCTGTATTTTATTTATTTATTTATTTATTTAAAACTTTTGTATGCCATCCAGGACGGCTTACAATCATTTCTCTGCTTTCACATTTATTTCCCAATCCACTTCACCCATTTCAATAAGATTAGTAGAGAAATGCATGCACGGATGGAAAAAACAATGAAACAGCAACAGAACTAAGACCAATGTTACGTCATCACTGCTAAAAGTGCCCTTGGTTGCATAGCCAGAAGTGTGGCTTCTAGATAGAGAGAGGTGGTGCTTTTTTTGTCATAGAACACATCAGAACAGAGTTCTGGCAACACTTTTTGACAGATTTTCCAAGTTCTAAAAGTAACTTTTGAAAATTTGATGTTTGGTCCATGTGGATTTGGATTGCCCTGTCGAGCAAAGCAGGTCGGCGGCAAAATCATTAAAACGGTGCATGCGGGCTGCTTGTGTGTCAAATCTGATGCATGCGTACTTTGTCCATGCTGGTTGTGATGGCGCTGCTCAGTTTGTGATTGGTCATGTGGTTGTGCACTGAGTACTTACTGTGGGTGGCAACCGTTATGTTTTGTTACACAACTGATGTGTGTGGGTGTGTACAGTGATAGACTACATTCAAAATGTAAATAAGTTCATGAGTTCCGGCACCTTTTTTCTTACAAAAAAAGCGCTGGAGAGAAGTATCACTACCACTCTATATGACTCTGGTGTGCCCACAACTGGAGTATCGTGTTCAGTTTTGGGCCCCTCATTACAGGAAGGATATAGCCAGGTTAGAGTCAGTGCAGTGTAGGGCCACAAGGTTGGTGGCCGGTTTGCAGGGGATGCCATATGAGGCGAGACTGAGGGAACTGGGTCTCTTCAGCCTGGAGAAGAGGAGACTCAGAGGGGATATGTTGGTGACATACAGGTATGTGAGGGGATGTCACATGGAGACGGGTAGAGACCTGTTCTCCCCTGCAGAGGAAGGCAGAATGTGCTCCAACGGAGCAAAGCTCAGGGAACCAAGGTTCCATTTAGATGCCAGGAAGCAGTTCTGACAGTTAGGACCCCGAGAGTATGGAATGGGCTTCCACAGGAGGTCGTTGAGGCCCCATCGGTGAGGGGGTTCAAAGATAGGCTGGACATGCACATGGTGGGCATGTCGTGAACAGAGCTGGCTGGAGCCTGGGGTCAAACTAGATGGCCCGGGAGGCCCTGTCTGACTTGCTCTGTTTCTATGTTTCTATGAAGTATATGAGTTATGCAAAGCCTAATTTCTGCCCCACCTTTCCCTTTCAGGCAGTGAGACTCAGAACTGCAGCATCTCTGTTACTGTTCCGAGAGGCACCCAGTTCAACATAATGCCTGGCACTTCCATCATGCTACAATGTCCAGTGCTGTATTGCACAGAGCAGCCTGCAATGAGCTGGTATAGGTACAATGAAGTCAGTCAGATGTTCTTAATTTTGCAGCAGGAACAAAGGCACTCAGTCTCATGGATAAATGAAAGCACTTTTGTTTTGAATTTTGCATCTTTTTATAAGAACGACAGTGGAAGCTATCATTGTGAAGCTACCATGAAGAAGCAGAAATGGAAGAGCCATGTAATACAAGTGAGTGTTCAAGGTAAGCATCACAAGTTCCTTAACTGAACCATAGTAATAGCAATTATAATACAATCCAGTGCACCTTCTCTGTGCACAAGTCCCATTGGATAAATCAACATTTCATCTGGAATTTGACTACATATCTTTGGCATATTGCACCTTGGTCCTTTCCTTTATCAGTGTTCAAGCACAATGGGGTTCCTACTGCCATGTTCAAGAGATCTCCTCATATATAAAACAAACCACGTCAGTGCGACAGTTGCGTCACTCGATCTTTAGCCTGAATTTCTCCTATTTTCTCTTCTTGAGCTTTCTGCTCACTCGGCCTCTCTTGATTGGCCGAACTGCCATTGGCCAAGCTAGTCTGATGTCACAGTGGGCCTGAGCAGACAGCAGAGTCATAGGTTTCCATATTGAAGTGTCTGGCTATGTTGCATGAACACAACACAAGGAAGGATAGCTTATATAGCCAGTATCATATGCCGCTTATATCTCCTTTGATCCTAGCTGATTACTAACACATAGCCTAATATAAATATTGGGCCAGCTAACATAAAAGTGACACTTATGCAGAGCTTCTCCTTATTGTGCTCTCATGATCTTTCACAGATTGCAGGAATTTTTCATGACGTTACCATCC
Source organism: Varanus komodoensis (assembly GCF_004798865.1). NCBI lineage: Eukaryota > Metazoa > Chordata > Lepidosauria > Squamata > Varanidae > Varanus > Varanus komodoensis. The sequence continues at coordinate 31,389,710 of NW_025335941.1, forward strand.
TTCATGGCCTCTCCCATAATTTCCAAAATTTTTAGCCAGTTTTAGTTTTGGGTTTAGATTTATTTTTTTAAGGCATGGGAAATCTGGTATTCAATTTTAAGCCACATCCAGACTGGTCAAAGAGAAGGCACATATCCACTACAGTAGTTGTACCACAGCACCATCTTGTGGTTGGATAATAAAATACAGACAGATGATGGAGAAATACAAAACTTCCCCGAAAAAAACGTATTTAAAGGACACATTTTTCCTCCCACAAAGAAAACAAAAGAAGCCTCAGCAAAGCAGCAAAATAAACATCTCATGTAGATTAAGCCTTGGAGAAAGGCATTTTTTAAGAAATCAACAATAAAACATTGTTGCAACGTTGGGGGAAGAGTGAATATGAACAGCAAATAATCGCAATATTGTGAGACAGTATATGACAGATGAAGAACTGAAATTGGTACTGGCCATGTCTGTACATTGAGCAGAAAGAGCTGAACTTAAGAAATAGCTCATATAATCAGTGTTTCTGAAAACTTTCCAAATGATGCCACAGGATACTGAACAGCCGAGTTAATGCTTTGCAACGTCTACTATAACCAATCCAAAAAACATCTTCATTTCGTTGTTCTAACGGGTCAGACCAGAAGAGTGGCAATAGCTACATCTTTGAACCCTATAACTTGGATTCTTCTTTTTTAAAAATAAGAAGGACCATTTCCCTCCCACCTTAAGCCCAATTGGGAAAGGGACATTTAATGTGCCTACACATGCCTCTTGTCAAAAATCATCTCCCTCCAAAGTAGCTACTTTTCCCTCAAGTTGGTACCTGTTGCAAATAGAAGCTTCTCAGAGTTGACTAACAGGAAAATGGCCTGCAGGGAAAGTCAACCACCCTGTAGCGTTCTGAATCCAGACCATCTACTCCTGGCTGCCATTAGCGTGCTCTTGTTTGAGGAGGAAAGGGATCATAAGCACAGGCCTTCCAGATGATGTGACTTCACAGCTGCTCCAATCCTGTACTCAATGTTCTGCCTGCATTTTGTGGAAGTGCTTCTTTCTGTTTCAGGGCGCTATGGGATCTAACAGCAGTTTGGGGTAGCCATTTGGATCAGGAAATCAGTGACAGCAAAAGTATTGAAGACTCCTCTTCAGTGTCACCCTCTGAGGCAGCTTTTAACACAACTGGAAGATCCCTTCACCGACTGCCCACATAGCCCATAGTTTGACCTTCATTATAACGCCTTTGGTTTATACTTTGCTTTGTAAACATTGAGACCGTGATGTATTTAGGGTTCCTCAGGGAACATCGTTGACTCAACAAATTGCATGCTATTGTTGCACTACATTTTAATGGACTTTTTAATGTACTCTCTGCATAGATCCCAATAACCTCACGAAATTGGAAAATGCTAACAATACGATAGAAGGTCATGGAGCCACTGAAAAGACAAAGGCGATTCTTCTGTTTGTCCTTCCATCCCTGGGAGTGCTGTGCCTCCTCGCTTTTTGCTTCTCTGGCCTTCACTGTTTCATAAGGAAGCGTCAAGGTGAACTCTCTCATATTCTTCAGTCATCTCCTTAGTGGGTTCTCTCTGACATACTCATATCTTTTAATTTCTCATACTACTTTCTCATGACTATTTAAAAACTTGTTTATTTAATGCTTATGAAATTCATAGCCTTGGTAATAGTAATCCAGTTCAAATGTTTGCTGACTGTCATTTTTCATAAAAACAGGCCTAGCAACAAAATTTGCTGAGCTCTCCTTTGATCCCAGTTTTATGAGACATAGCTCTCTCAGAGACATAGTCATGTTTTGTACAACTGAGATGAAGAAGTTTCCAAAATTTATTCCATCAACACAGTGTGATTTTCTTTTCCTTTCTAGTGAAAAACAAGATGAATTCATCAAGCTCAGAACATGAAATGAATGTGGTAGGTTAGCTTTTTGATGTGTCTATTTAATTTTTCTTCTTCATCTTCCCCTGTGTTCAAGATGTTTAGGTGTAAATGTCATTGCTTATATAGCCAAATGAATGTTTATCTAGCTAAACAGGACAAAAACATGGAGGCAACAACAAGAAGCATGCAAACAGCCCCAAGAGGACTGAGCATGCTCAGTGGCGCAAAATGGCCATTATCAGATTGCATCAACAAGAAAACTAAGTGGAGGTTACTAGAGGACACTGAATAGGAACACTACATACTGTGACATTTTGTTGCAGATTCCAGTTATTGTCATACCTATTTTTTCAAAAGTGGTATGCGTAAAAGCCTTCACCTCAAGAAACTTGCAATAATAAAGGAAAGATTTTTCAATTCATGTAGAAAAGAAGACAGCTCGGCCTTCAAATAATGAGGCCTCTTGATCAGCATTTATTATTTCTATCTGCCATCATGATGCATTTACCTTCTGGAATTATATAGAAAATTCCCTGTTTCCAAATTGGCTTCCAGTTTTAAACAGAGGCAGATTTGCACCTTACAACAAGCAGTCACATGTCCATTGGATTCCTTGGCCTTGGCTCCCCAGACTCCAGAGCATCTTCTTGCAAGTTCCTGACTAGTACACAGAGCATTTGCCTGGTGCTTGCCAGGAATCAAGCCCCACACAATCACCCTTCAAGCAGAACCCTCTTCTGCTCATGTGACTTTGTTTCCACTGCACATTACACAGAAGAAGGTTTCTAGTTGTGCTCCTGGGGTCCCACGAGTCTTTGCAGAACTGTCAGTTCAACTCACTTTCTAAGACAGGGCCAAGCATGAGAGGAAGTCCATGAAATGAAGAGGGACAGATTCTGCAGAACTGCATACCATGCTTTGTGGTTTTTTACCATGATCTACCTGACCAATCATCAAATGGTTTCCATTCTCCAAACTCTAACCTCCTATCATTGGTGTGCCTGCTGTTGGCCACTGTGCCAGAAATTCAATCCCAAGATGCATCTCTCCCTGCCTGTGTGGCATGCCTCCTCATGATTGTTCTGCACAGTTCCCAGGGCAACTTCTCTGTACCCTTCCATTCTTCCCCATAACCTTCATCCAAATCTGTCTTTTAATGTGTGTCTCTTCCCATAGAAATCTCCTTTTCCTGCAATCCTTCTCTGTGTCAAAGCTTCTTTACCCATTCCCACTCCCTCCCATCCCCCTTTCCCTTGCCAAAGATTGACCAGGACTTGACTTTGTGCAGAAACTGCAAAGACCTCACTCACTTTCCCCACTAGTCTTTATTCCCCCAGACAGCATGTGTGAAATATGCTTGGCCCTCCATCTCCCCAACCTCATCTGTAGGCAGTGTTTTCCTGTTTCCTGCAACACCACCTGATGAAGCATCTCCCCCACCACACACCACCATATGCACCTTAACTATCAGGCTTGGCGGCTTGTCTTTTTGTCAGCCGATCTGACACCCTTTTTTCTACAATACCCTTTGTCTTCGTTCAACCCACAGATTCTCCCCCTCTCCTGGCCCCCTCTCTTTCCCTTTCCCATATTCTTGCCCCAGCTACCTGTTCTCGGAGATGGTGTTCTCTCCCAGCCCTTTCCCTCTTTTGGCTTGGTTTTGGTGACCAAAGATACTCTGGCTGCCCATGACCCCTCCTTCATTCCTTTCTTGACAATGTGGGAACCTTCTCCCTGCTCCTCCGTGGCAATGCCTGTCCTGTTCTTCTCCACCAACCTCATTTTCCTCATCCTTCAGCCTCCATTCTAGTTCCTCTTACTCTTCTGCTCGTTTGTCCTCCCATTCCTTTGCATGGGGATGACACCCAGTACTCCTTTCCCTTCCCTTGCCAGAAAATACATCATGTCTTCCCAAATACAAACATCCTCGAGCCTTGTACAATCTTCTTCCAGTCCCCATAATCCCCACTGAAAAGCCCCGCAGTCCTTATTCTAAGATGGAGAAATCTCAACCCCAAAACAAACTTGCTCAACAAGAAAGATTCATCTATATGAAAACATATTTTTATTTCAGCAGCATAAGAAAGATTCTTATTTTCTTTTGCAAAATGTCTTCATAAAAAAACCTCAAGAAATCTGTTCTACCCAAAAGTTGGGCCCCTAATCTACCCCACCCACACACACACACTATAGGATTTTTCTCATGCTGTTGTGTATCCACATATCCAAATACTTTGAGATGAAAATACAAGGGATGACAACTCAGACTGGCATTGGGCAGACTGAAGTGAACAGAGAGCCATATAGAGAAAGGCTGCCTCCAAGATAACTCTTTGGGATAGTGCTGCATGATTCTCTGTAGCTAGAAAACTGTGGTGATCTGTGGCAATCTGCACAAAAACAGATGTCGGTGAATAGGAGCACAGGGCAGCCTGTAGGAGCAAAGCAAGTAGCAACAAGTTTGCTACTATGCAGGCATGGGTAGTAGAGTTTGGATGACTAGAGCCTCCTAGTGTTGCCACTCTTCCTATGGGACTCGGTGGTGTTTGTATGCTAAGACTGACAAAACCACAACCCCAGGTTTGGACAACTCAAGAACCTATCATGATAAGCAGAAACCATAGACCAAACCATTGATTATTATCTTGGATTCTGAGGGCAACAATCACCATGCTGAAATACCATAACTGAGTTGAGACAACATGACTGACAAATGATGATAAAAAACCTCACATAGCTTGTTGTGTCATGCAGGGAATGGAAGCAACATAGCAAAGGCAGCACAGACAAGGGTAGATAGAGGAAAATGTGGGGAACTGTTGTTATGCGTATATAAAGCTTGTTCATAGTTGATGCAGGTTATACTCTGTACCATTGACCCTGCATTCATTTATGTGCATGGAGATTTATGAGGCAAGTTTGCATGATGTTACAGCCCACCCTGGAAATGATCCATGGTGGGTTGGTTGTTATGTGAGTAACCCACAGTGTGCTTGATGGACAACTGGACTCACCATTGATTGTTTACATGTTCCCTCCTCCTCCTCCTCCTCCTCCTGCATTCACAGTTTACACTTAAATGTGAGGGAAATACATGCTGAGCCACCACGTGGAGTGAAAAGTGTACTCTAAAATTTTTAGCACTTTCAAACTTGCTGTTCTTGTGGCAATTTGTATTAGATCAATATGAGGTTTTGCACAAGTGCAGAACAAACAGGTGGATTGTGGAGCCAAGTTCCACCATATTCCTTAAACAGGTATCATTTTTAAGAGGCAGAATTTTCAGACTTGTAATGTTAGACCCTCCCCTGTGTGTACATTAAAGAAGCACTCCCATCCTTTAATTTAAACTCACATTAATAACATTGACATCTGCATCTATGTACATACCCAGCTGACTGCTCCCAACTATAAATTATTGTGTGTATGTTTTTTTAATTAAGAAAGGCTGCAGTGGCAAGCAGCATCAGTCCCAATGGCTCCACCACCTCCTTGCCAGCCCACGTGTTGCTACCAGGTCTATGTACCACTGCCCACTACCCATGACCATTCTCCAGGTGTCATTGGGACCTTCCTGGTCTGCATGACCCTGGATACCAGCCACAAGGTCCCACACTTGCACCACTGAGACCTGATTGACAGGACTTGATAAAAATGCAGTGGGAGCAAACGAGAGTGTGGTTTCCCCCACTCACCTAATCAAAGGGAGTGTAGCAAAAACACATCCCTGGATATTAGTGTGACAGCCAAACTCAGAACTCTGGGTTGTTGGGAAATGAACAATCAGGAGTTTGAACCCAGAGGTTGTTTGTCCTCAACAAGCTGGAGTTTTTTGTCTCAACATCGCAATAAACAGGTCAAGGATGAAGCATCCCTGGGTTGTTTGTGATAATAGGAGTGGGTGGGAGCATACTTTCTCCCATTTGTGTTCTCAGTAAGCTATGGTTTATTAAGTGTGTTTTGTGATGATGTGTGACCTCAGTCGCAGTATAGCTCCATCTTAATGTAAACACAGTTCTTCTTATTCAAAGGTATTCTCTAAGGGGTTCCAATAAAAGTTTTCCCATATCTCATTTTTATGCTATTTTGAATACTATTTTACCTGATACCGGAGCTGTCCATTGTATTTGATCTGCTGTTGCTTCTCTTTGTTCCCATCTAGTCGGTAAAATTATTTTGCATGCCCTGTTTCTGCTTCTCTGTACAGTTAAGCATCTATAGAGATGTCCAGAGTTGCAATGACAGCATTCTTCATATCTCTGATGAAACAACTGTGTCTTGCTTGCTACAGGTTCTGGATGGTGATGCTGTCTATGGCAATCAAGACATTTGCAGGAAAGCCACACCAAATCCAACATGCAATGAATCGGTTACCAGTGCACACCAACTCAAATCTGAAAACCAGGATACCCTTGTCTATGCAACACTCAGCCATGGGGAACCTTTGCAGAAAAGTGAACCTTTGCTAGAAACAGTATTCTCAGAATATGCAACCATTGGGATGGAGCAATAATGTACACAACTGTTTAGCATCATGTTACATCTTTCACTGTGGCCCAGGAAGCACTGCTGTGAACATTAGTAGGTTCATGTATATCACACAGTCTATTTCTGCCAGCAACATTCTTTTGGTGATGCTTATTTTTCTGGTATTATCATAAACATAACAAATGAATCTCCTATAGGGAGGGAATTTGTGCATCACCAAAAAAAGAGCAAGTGAATCACCAAAAAGCTGGAAGAAAGCACTATTTGCATATGTTAGTTTATATGTATAGACATAAGTTTTGGAGGAATTATAGAACAGAACACATTTCACCATAGCAGGCAGGAAGATGGTGACCTGTGTGTCTGCCATCCAAATGCTTTCTGTGGATAGGCAACTTCAAGGCCTCCCCCTTTCTTCTGGATCTTCATATTTAAAACAAAATTGGACAGTCCTTCATAGGGTTGACAGACTGGATTTCAGCTGAAATCGTTCTGATTGACTGGATTGTATCATCTCTTTTTCATACATTTCCATGCAGATTGTGGTTTCCACAAACCTTGATCTAATCATACTGCAGCACTGGAGGGTAGCTGAAGCATTCTTTGAAGTCTACAATGCTCAGCAAGAATCACAACAACAATGAATCAAGAAAGTATCATTATGAGAAACTGCAGCTTCCGTCATTTTGTTTGCATTTGCTGTTCACTACAATGCTGTGGGAGAGCTTCAGTGGACAGAATGAATGTAGAATGTAACTATTTTCTGAAAAGCAAATACACAGAACTTTATTTTTTCATCTCATGGATGACACCCCTATCTACAGTGAGGGATACTGCTGAATGGTACGGCCTAGGCAATGCAAACCCAGGAACCAGGGACCAAGACAAAATAATGGACAGAAGGACTTTGTGGCTTGGGATTTGTCCCTTCAAGGGTAAGCAATGTGGCATCTGAAGGCACAAATGTTCCTGAGACACCTTTTGGGGCACTCACCAAGTTGCCCTACTTCTCCCATTTTTTTTCCTTTAACACATGGTCTGCAAACTACGGCCCGCAGACCAGATCTGGCCCGCCATGCTGATTTATCCAGTCTGCCTCAGAGCTTTTGGACTTACTTGGAGAAAATGATCTCTGAGTGAGTCCAAAAACTCTGAGCTGGCGCAGACGTACTCAGTGGAGAGATGGACGCAATTGTGGTCGTGCTCATGCAAGGAAGACGGGCATGATCGCAGTCATGCTTGGAGGGGGGGAAGATGGCCATGATCAGGCTGGGGTGGGGGGAGATGGTCACGATCATGCCTGCTGCCTCCTTTCAACTGGCCCCCTGTTGAAAAAGTTTGAGGACCCCTGCTTTAACATATTTCTCACATGCAGCTGCGATTGCTGTGAAATAAGTTTCTTCTCATTTTGGAAACTGTAGTAATTCAGTGTATCTCAGGCCACACCTCTTACACAGGATACTTGTCCTTTGCCTCACTTCCCATGGCAGCCATTTTGTGGTGCTGCCCAGAACAGTTTTTCAAATTGACAGGTGTGCCTATAGCCCAAAACAGCTGACTACCCCTGGGCTTTTGTACATAATATAGTAATGAACTATAACTAGGATTCAACTGGGAAAAGATGTATACAATGAGCTTTGAATGGACAGACAAATGGGTGTTACAGCACTCATTGTAATTACAGGTGGTAAAATGACTCTCAGCATAATTCATGTATAAGATAACATGGAGATGGCTAGTGAAATTCTGGTTTTCCAGTAACTCTCCTTATATTTTTCTCAGCATGTTAGATTTTGCTGCTACTCTAAAAATACCATTGCTCCTGACCCTGGAAATTGGCTGGAGACCATATTTATACTTCCCTTCTCAGAAGGAGCTTTGCAGTCCAATTTTGTCTCTCATTCCTGGGAAAATAACTCTGCCAGATCCAAAAATTAAAGTGTTTGGGAGTAGCATACTCTGATTGACTTTGAACAGAGAAAATTGCATCTTGCAATAGGGAGACACATTTAGAAGCCTTTACAATGCATTCTTCTCATATGAAACCTTGGTTCCAGTTCAGCTAAGTCCAGGTACTATTGCTGCGACCTTTGTACCCAAATGCACAGGAGTTCCAGGGTTTCACTGGAGGGAAAGCCTTGAACTAGGAACCACAAACTGTGTGTCAACAACTGAGGTGGACCTTGGAATAGCCTGGCCAAAAAGATGAAATTCATCACCAAATCAAGAATAAAAGCATAGAGTTTGTATATGCTAATTTATACATTTTTAGATGCTAACTGAGACATTATTATTTTACTTTAGAGAGCAATCCTACAATCCCTGAGAAAGTGCCTTATGGGCTATAGGAAGTTCCCCCATTAAGGCTGTAGGCACTGCAACAAATGAACAGAGGGGGGCTCTGAACTTCATCTCCTCATTGCCACTGAAGAAAGAACTGTTCCAGCTGGGTCTCCAGGTTGCAAAAGCAGCCTCAGAGGGAAAGAAAAGAGGGCATTCTGGTTGGGTGGGGAGAGGAAGGGAGAGAAGCCAGGATGTGACTCAGTACACTCCCTCAGGATGGACTCTGAGGCCCGCCTGGAGTAAAAACATTTTACAAGAAGATGAGGAAGGAACAATCACTTCTGACACTCCTCCTTAAAGGAGAGCTAGACTGCACCAGCCCTCAAAGAGAGGACACCTTCAAATAAAGTACTGTCCTCTTCAAATAAGGACACACGGCTACCCTATGTGACCTAATGTCATCATCTGAGAATAGTATTAGGAAAGAGGAGGTGGAAGACTGTTTACACCATTAGCAATTCCATGAATATTTTAAGTAAACAGTTGTGGGAGCTTTGGACCTGAGTTATGGTGATAAAGTTAATGGGGCCGAACCGTTTGCTTCCCACTGTAGTCCTGGTCTGGATCAGCAGCCCTACATCTACTGTTTGCATTTCCATTTGTATGGGCAGAAGTTCTTCAGATCACAGGGCTCCAGTTTGGATCAGGTCTGCATCATGTGTGGAGAAGTGTAAAATTACATTTTCCTACTCCTTGTTTAAGGTGCTGATCTGGATTAGAGCCCCATGCCTGCAATTTCTGAAAAACAGCAGCTCAGTTGTTTTTATTGCAAACAGCATCCTACCTACTTTGCCTCTTAAGAGAGGCCTTGGAAGTTTCTGTTCACACATTCATAAAATCATAATGCTAGCACTGTGCTGATTTTTTTCTATCTCAGCTCTTGCGAACACAAACAAAAAGAAATTGAGCTAAAATTGTGGGTAGAGATGAGAATTTCAGAGAACTCTTTAATGTGCAGGCCTCTGGTGCTCACCCCACTGTATGGAGAAGTGGGGACTGGGGTGTTCTTCATTTTACAACCTTCATTCAATCTGTGCTTTTGATTCTCTCGTGCTGCTGATGGTTTGTGAACAGTCCTGAAGAGGCTCTTGTGGTTCTCCAGCCTGTTGACTGAAACCTGAGACAGACATTTCTGCTTTGGTTTGGTGTTTAACAACAAGAACAGCAATAACTCATCAGTTTGCAAGCCCTGAGATATTTTTCTAAGCTTCTCTATTTTCCTGTGAAGTAGGCAGTGCATGACCTCCCCTTTTTTTAGGGAAATGAAAGTGTTTGTGAAAGTGTAGATTTCAGCCCAATGCTAGCTTACACCAATATGACATAGTGTAAAGCTGATTTAGCATACATCTCCCCTTGTCCCTGGGACACTGGAGAAGATCGTTCTCTTTCATGCTCTTATTGCTTATGCCATTGAAACCCATTGAATGAGCTTCAGAAAAAGAGCTGTATAAATAAAGTATTTGCAGTGGGATCCACGGAACAGTGCATTGTGGTTATGTGTCATCAAGTCATCTCCAATTTATGGTGACTCTATGGATGGATGCTGTGCCATGGAACATTGTGGATATGCCTAATAGTTTGTTTCAGAACAAGCAAAGGAGGAGTATGATGGACTATGAATCATGCAAGCAGTCCTCTGATAATACATAACAGGGTAGTGCAAGCTGCTGTTAATAGTCACTGGTGAGCCAGCAAACATATTGAGGCACTAGCATCTAACTGACTAGATCTCTATCATGTGTTCAATCAATTCTGATTAATATCGATAACTTGGAGTGCAATCCTATGACCTCCCAATATTGTCTGAGAAGTCACAGGATTTTTTAGAAAATCAGCCAATGGCTTACCTCCGCACAGCTGGCGCAACCCAGCCACCAAGACTGCAACTGGGCCTCAGAGGGGCAACACGGGCATGGCAGTGGAGGGAAGAAGCTGGAGCGCTGATATTGCACCAATTCCAATTGGTGCCCCAGGCTCCTTCCCTCCCCCTCATCAGTGCAAGGTCAAGATGGCTGAAAAACATTGATCTACATAAAATGCAATGAGTAAGGCATGGTGATGGCAGAGATCACTGTTCCTTGTGCCTTACACTGAATACTTGTCAGCCTCTGAATTTGTTGGTTTTGGAGCATCTGCCACAGGGGTGATAGTAGTCCCAGCTTCAGAGGTCATATGCCAGTGAGTATTACCAAGCTAGCTAGAAGAGCTCTTCTTATTTCCATTTATTCATTTATTACATTGATATCTTGTCTTTCCAATCTGTTGTCCAAGCAGATCACAATAGAAAATCCCAAAAGTCAAACATAAACAATAACACGAACAAGGAAAGGCCCAAACAGGCACCACTTTAAGGACTTCTCTACACACAGCATTTGTCCTGCAGCTTTATTGAAGCTTCCTCCATTTTCATTGTGGGAGGAAGTCAGTGCTGTTCACATACGGTTCCCCCCCCCCCCAGGGTTTAATTTCTTTGCCTTCCTATATGTGTTATGAAACAATTGCAAGATGGCACTGCAGTATAGTGCAATTGTGAAAAATTCACAACCGGTTTGAAGCATTAGGTGCATGATAGAATACCTAAATAATAATGCCTAATAATAATAATAATATCTAAATACCAAAAGTAATTTGCTGTAAGAAAAGGGTTGCTTGCTGGCACCTGAAAATAAGCTGCACAGATGCAAGGGCACCTGCCTGGGAAGGGCTCTTTATCCCCAGTCGCCGTGCACCTCAACTCTGAAGTCAGGGGCATCAGATCATCAAAATAAAGGAAGTTCATTGACAGACTACCCAAGAGTTTCTGGTAATAAGATGAAATGAAAATGTTTATAATAACTTCAGACTACTTTCAGTACATATTTTCTCTAAGGAAGTAGAAAACCATAAAGAAGTAGCACATTGGTTTAAAGACTCATCCTTTACCTTTGCTATGACAAGCTCATTATGTAAGAAAACCGGAAGCACGGCACAAACTTACCACAAAACCATCTAACTGCAGAGGGAAGAATGCTATCTGCAAATGAGAGTGGGTTGTGCAGTTAACGAAAGGATGTGTGCAGTTGAGATCAGATAAAGTTTTGAATGGAAATAATTATAAATGCTAGGGCAATGTGAGGATGGCACTCATTTTCTCCTGGAAAAGAAATACTTCTAGGCCATTCATGTTCAGTGATCTTGTTGGTCCCACCAGATGGCAATACATGTCTGCCAGCGTCACTGCAAAGACTAACAAATGCCAAGTAGCTTCGAGACAACCAGGTGGGTTGGCAGTAAGAGATCGTACAAAGGCAAAATAAGCATAGGTGAGTCCCTTAGTAAATTATCATGGCTTATCAATACAATGTAGAAAGTGTGTGGTACATTAAAAATAATAGCTGGATGGAGTTCTGCATTTAACATAACAAAGATAATTTTCCAGATTATTGGCCAAACAAACACAGCTAGTTGGGATAGGTTAGGAGGTCAGATACAAAGAATCAGATCTAACATTCCCTATGCCCTCTATTAACTACCAACAATAAACTGTTCCTGCCAGGTGAGGTTCAAGAGTTGTGCTTATTTATTTGATTTCGGTTCACACTTCACTACCTTCCTTCAGAAAGTTCAGAATACGGTATCTCTTGTCCTTCCCCCAGTCCCATTATTCTCACAATGGTCTTGGACAAAGTTCTCCACCCAAAGTTTCCACCTGCCCACCCCTGTTCCTTCCAATGAGTGTTTTCCCCCAGCCCTTGCAATGCCTGGCCCTTAGGAAGGAACCCTCAGAATAGCTGGCTGGAGAATGCTGGGAGTTGTAATTTTTCCTTTCTGTCCAAAGAATCACTACTTCAGCTGATTTTATGAATCATAGGCTATCTTCTTTCTGAAGGGGTACTGCTGCCTAAAGAAATAAGCAAATCAGACTGAATTAAATTGAGGTTTAAATTTGATCGCTAACTTGTTGCTTACAAGTCACATTCAGTGATTTTAAAGAATTAAAATGTGAAATTGATGAATGAAGACAGAAAAGAAAAAAGATATTTTTTTTCCTGTCACTCCAGGTGTCATACTCAGCATTTCATGCAGAAAGTTTTGCTTCTGTTTTTAACAACATATTTTAAAATAGAACCTAAGTTTCCCACCTGATGTAGCAGGGGGAAATTATGTCACCTGACCTTACCTATTTGGAGATTCTATATCTGACATGTGATGAGCGCTGTGGCAGTACTATTGTTTGGTTACAAATTGGTCTAAGAGATGAAAGCATACTATTTTCAAAAATCCACAGAAGCTCTTCTAAATTATTTCATGGCCATTGCTACTAAGCAATGCTATTAACTTTTAACAAGGAAAGAAGAACACCATCACAGAGATGACAAAAAATAATCACCATCCTCATAAGAAAAAATGCCCTGCTTCAAAAGTCCCACAACATCTAATTACTGTAATTTGTGTCATGGAATGAACCTACAAACTGCACAACTGTAAGTGATTTGGTGTGTTGTGCAGACAGGTTTGTAGAGATTATTTCAAGGACATAGTTTGGTTTCAGATCATGTCATAGTTAAGCACTCGGTAGGTTTTTGTCTCCTACTTTGAGTTCTGGAAGCTTCGGAAACTTCATCGGTATACCAAAGTGGCATTCAACCAATACATCTCCGATAAAACATTTTTATTTATTTATTTATTAATTAAAACATTTCTATGCCGCCCCTTGCTGAAGCCTCGGGGCGGCTTACAACACAATAAAATACAATAAAATACAAAAATAACAATATAAAATTAACAATATAAAATAAATAACAATATAAAATATATTTTCTTCTGCAGTCTGTTATTGCTCGGTTGGATTCAGTGACTTTTTAAAGAAACAAAGTGGCTCATGGAAGACATCTCCCCCTGATTTACCAGGATCCCTCTGCACCCCCACCTCATAGCCCATTCAGCAGAGGTGTTGCTTCCCGGTTTCAGGCAGCTGTAGGGGCATTATGGAGACAGGGTGGTAAAATCTGCCTTGTTCTTTTCAGTTGCTCATGGCCAATTCAGGATGCATCCCAGGGGAGTATAAAATATGTTCTAAGAAGGATAAGGAACCCAGGGAACTCAGCTCTTGTTAGTTTAACTCCTATCCTCCCTAGCCATTGGCTATGCTGGATGGAGCTACGGGGCACAGGATCCCAGCCCTTGATGTGCTAATACTTGGATGAATTACATTCAAGTCTAAACCAAACATCTTTTATAGGCTTACCAAAGATCATTTTATTTGGTCAGCTTTGGAGACTGCAGCTGAGCTTGGGGAGGGTTGTGGCTTTAAGACAGTTATGCTTTTTAGCTGTTTTCAGTTAAGAATTAATCATTTATTTTGTGCCTTAATCTTGAACATTGTCTTGGGAGGGCGTTTGTCCTGAAAGATGGCCACCATTTTTTTTTTAAATAGGTAACATGGATGTGTGTATACACCAATATAACCATAACAGTAAATTGGATTGATGGCACCTTTCACAAAAAGAAGCAGTCTTGTGACATGCGATGTCTTGAATACTCCTGCACATATTTTCTCAGATTTCTAAGAAAGAATACACAGAATCATAACCTTATAGCACAATTCTGTGCTGGTCTACTCAGATGTTAGGTCTGATTTTACTCCCAGGTGAGTTTGTACTGGATTTCAGCTGGTTTTTCAATGTATAGTGGCACAGTTAAATAATTTAAGATCCTGGACCTAATGATTTTATTATTTTATTTCATTTTTTATTCCTTTTATTCCTTTACTACTATGCTGAACTTTAGGCAGTTTTATCTTTGATATTTTTAGAAGCTATTCTAATGCCTATTTTTGCATCTACTACTATTAATTAATGGTTTAAAACATTTATATACTATCTTTCAAACTAGTTCATGGTAGTTTACAAAGTATAGTTTTTAAACAATAAAATGCATTGAGTTAAAGCAGTAGCTTGAAACACTGAATTTACAACAACATGAGATTGATCCTCCTCCTCCTTTATAAAAATGAGTATTTTCATTTATAGGACAACTAATAAATCTTAGAAATAAGATGCAGTCTTGCCAACATCTACATAAGCTAGCATGACTCAATGCAGACATTGCTCATTCCTCATCTAAATTATCAGATCATGTCTACCCTGTCAAGCAGCAATTCACCTTCTTTTTAACTACATAAACTTCATGGAAAAATTCACATGAAAAAAATTTCTACAGCCAAATCTTGAACCAAGCAGCATTTTCTAACATTTTTTTAAAGTGGTGCTCAGCAGTAGGAGCAGGAACAGAAACTAGTTTAAGCACGTAATTCAACATTATTTTAGAGAAGCCTTGAATTTTATTCAACTGCAGGCAGCTTTTTCTCGAATACTAGCAGATTTGGATCTGGTATGCTACTATAGGCCTGGCTCAAAGTAACAATAGAAATCAACATGGCATTTTCATTTTAGATAAACAATATATTACACAGGGATGAGTTTCCCACTGGAAACCACCAATTTAAATGATGTCATAGGAACACTGGTTTAGATGACTAAGGGTACTCCTAGTTGAGTCATCTGCCATGCAGCTGCCTTCATTCAGAGAATTCCATGTGGGTTGTTGCAGTGGTCCAGATGATACTTTCAGCTTGAATCTTTCCCATGTTTCCCCAGCACATCTCCCACCTTTTTTTTCCCTTGAAAAATCAGTTATGGAACAAAAACCAGAATAACTGCACACTGACTTTTCATTAGTAGCATCATTAAAAGGTAAAGGTTTCCCCTTGACGTTACGTCCAGTCATGCCTGACTCTAGAGGGTGGTGCTCATCTCCGTTTCCTAGCCGAGGGAGCCAGCATTTGTCCACAGACAAGTCTCCATGGTCATGTGGCCGGCATGACTAAACACCGAGGTGCACGGAACGCTGTTACCTTCCCACCGGAGTGGTACCTTTTTATCTACTTGAATTTGCATGCTTTCGAACTGCAAGGTTGGCAGGAACTGGGATGGAGCAGTGGGAACTCACCCCATTGTACAGATTCGAACAGCAACCTTTCAATCAACCAGCCCAGCAGCACAGTGCGCCACCTGTAGTCCCCTAGTAGCATCATTAGGATGCAACTAATGAAACTCCTACTAAGACTTCATTAGGAGTCTTCCACATGGGATCACCAAAAAGATTAGACTAGACCCATAGATCTGAAATAATTTTATGTTTTAAACCCATGGAAATCATCTTAATTTCTCATAGAGGAGGTGCTAGAGCTGAAATCTACTTTAAGGCCCAGACTCGGAGTGCTTTGCCTCTTCATCTCTGTAGATAGCCAGGGACAAACTATAGCGAATGAAATGTATCTTTGTATCTAATGCTCCTTTTTTCGATGCAAAAGGCAGTAGTTGGGAAGGAGGCTAAAGATTAAAGAGGCCAGAGCAGGAGTGAAGATGAGATTTAAAATTTCTTCTCCTGCTGTGGTCTTCAAAAAATTCTTCTGAAGGTAGCACTGGGTATAAATCCCCTACTTCACATTTCACCAGCTATGCATTCTTTACTGGATGTGTAATTTTTCAAGAAATCCTTGCATGGTTAAGGAAATGGCTGTGTTGACTTAGTAGGTGGTAGCCTTTCTTTTTGCCACTTACTATGAAACAATAGCAGGTGGTAATATTGGTCAAAGATTGAATTTCCAACATATGCTGGCCTCATTCTCTTCCCCCTTTCCCACCCAGTATCTTGCTCATCCACCCTTTTCAGCATGCTTGTGCAACCTAAGCCAACATTAAGACAAGGATTCCCTTCTTCCCCATACCCTGTGCCTGTTTAATTATAGCTGTGCCATTGTGACTTTACCTGATGATTGTACATTATAGAGTGAAACACAGATGTGCTATAGAGAGGGTAATTCCCCATTGAAAGGAATTGTGTATCTGACAAGTTGTGCAGTTCAGTTCTGGCCTCAGTGAGATTAAAAGATTCATAAAGGCAGAACAGGGGTGCTGAAGTTGCCCATCAACCATTAGCGAACTCAGCAGGTGCACGGATCATAGAATCATGGAATCATAGAGCTGGAAGAGGCCATTAAGGCCATTGGGTCCAACATTCTGCTCAATGCAGAGCTCAAGTTGAAGCATCCATAAAAAGGTAAATTTATCAGAGATATCCCCACCTTGGGGAGATGTACTGTATGTTTATTTAAATTATAGAAATTACTTCTAAATTTTCACATATTCATGTACATTTACATTAGCAAATCAGTGCCTTCTTTTCTACTTTTGTTTGGTGATATGTTTTCTCTTATTTAGGTGACATGTAAGTGGTCACCCTACAGAAATGGAGCTGTCAGGATGTTGCCAGCGCAGCATCTGAGTTGTAATTCACTGTGTAACATGCCACAAAATGTGCTTACTGACTGAGGGAATGAGAGGGCAACTATGTTGTGCTGCTGTTCTCCCGACCATGGGAAGAGGCCAGATCACCGGTGGCATGGATTGGGGCACAATTTATCCTCACTGCAAATGTCCGGTGGTGCCAGGCTCTTTTCTGGGAGTGATAAAAGATTTGCAAGAGACACTGTTAGGGTGAGTGCCCCAGCCCTGGCAGGAGGAAATGGTATTGCTAGAACATGGCAAAATACCACACTGCAAAGAACAAAGTGTACTTTAGAGAACATTTTTAAAAAACATTATGGTATCATTGCTGCTACATTTCTCATATTCTGTGCCAGAATAATCAAAGACACCCTTGAGATTTCCATAACTTCTAACTGAAAACAGTTTAACCAAATTGGGGGGTGGGGGTGGGGAATAACATGCTAAAGATACCAGGCAATATCCCCAGACTTTATGACTTTATAAGGCTGTATTCTTCTTAGTCTCACAATGAGTCATTAGATATGTCATTGCAAGTGATAAAATATTTTCCACATTTTGAAACACTGATGTATGCAGAGCAGCAAACTATAAAATGTATTAAAACCTTTGAAAATCTGCCTTTATTTATAGCATATCTTTAAAATGTTGATAACTGTGAATTAAGAATAGCATGTTGGTTTCTCATTTTGACTTAGTCTCCATATTTTAAGTGTGGGGAAAGGGATTTTTTTAAATAAATAAAATAAGATACTGTTAGGAGAATATACAAAAAAAGATGTATTCATCTTTGTACAGCTACCTGCGTAAAAACTAAATAAAATGCTAATCATTCCAAAAGGATCTCTCCTAACTAGGGGAATGTGCATTAAAATGCCAAATACCATTCAAATACCAAATTCAATGAAATACCATTCATTCTAAATAAAGGAAAATGAGGTTCGTCAGATCAAAACAAGTCTAACTTCATATATACACTGATGGGATCTGAACTGGCAGTGACTAATCAGGAAAAAGACCCTGGAGTTGGAATAGGTTAAAGACTTGATTCAGTGTGCAGCAGCTATGGAAAAGGAAAATCTCTGCTAGGTTTTATTTAGGAAAAAAAATTAAATGTATGGCATCATGATGCCTCTGTACAAATTTCCACTTGACTTGGGAACACATGTACCTAGCCTTTACCTGAATGTATTTTCTAAATTTGGAAAGTAAACCCTTCAGGATTAGTTGATTACTGAAAAATTTAGTCTGGTGCTAAAGGAGTTCTTTCTGAAGTTCCTGGTTTTATTCATGCTGGACTTATTTCCCCACCATCATACCAGGTCAGGAAATAAGGGTGCAATTTTATACATGTTGGTGGTTTACAAACAAGGTAATAATGATGGCTTCAGCTACACACACATGGACTGGATATATGTATGTTCCAGTTATGATGGAGTTAGATTTTTCAATGACTAATTGACTGTCCCATGGAAGAGTTGGTCCTGGGCCAGAAAAGACAATCCTGGATTTAATCCAGGACCTAGTACTGTAAATCTTGATGAACCAACTGGAAACAGTGACTACAGTGCTATCAGATTTTAATATATATTTAAGAAGGAGGATTGCTGAAAAGATCCAACACAGACACAACTGACTTCTCAAAAACGAGAAAATTGGTGAAAAAGAAGCTGAAAGGAGTCAAGAGGCTAAATCCTTTCAAAATGTTTGGAGATTACTGAAAACTATTTGGAAATTGCTGAAAACTAGAAGCTCAGAGGGTATGTATATCGCAAGTTAGGTAAGGCAGAATGAAATCCAAGAGATCACAAGTGGGGTTAACAAGTCTTGTGAACAAAGCTGTTAAAGAAAAGAAGGCTTCCTTCCTTTCCTATATGAGGAAAACAAAAGGAAGCACAAATTTACGCAAGGGAGATACTAGCAAAAGATAAGACACACAAAAAGGTTATTTGAGGAACAACATCAAGGTCAACCATAAAGAAATGTTTAAGTGTATCAGAAGCAGGAAACCACTTATAGAGGCAATTGGACCAGTGGATATTAATGTAGTTCAAGGAGTACCAAAGCAAGATGAGGAGACAGCAGAGGAGTTAAACAATTTTTTTCATCTGCAGAGGATACAGTTTCTAAACTAAAATGTTCAGGAATGGAATATGAGAAAGTTAAGCAGATAGTACTTGGAAAAGATGGAATTCTCACCCTTATTAACATGTTAATAAACTGAAACTAAAAGTTAATAAATCACCCATCCCAGATTGTATTCATCCAAGTTATCGTGAGGCACAGTTCTCCTCCCGAATATGAATGTTACTTCCAAGTTTATTTGCACAAGGTTTTATTGTTACATATCTCTGAGTTCACCCAGAGTGTAGTGTTGAGCCCTCTCTAACACCCCTCAGTCCCCCACTTCTTCATACCCCTTTCACCAGCACATCCCAGCAAGTGGAGTATTGTGGAACCTAGTCCCCCAGTCTTCTTTTTGTTTCTCAGTTAACTGAATTTCCTGCCTTTGCTGTCTCCTAGCAACTGGCATCACTTTGTCAAGGGGAGGAACCTCTATGTCAAGACAGACTGCTCAATTCCTGATGTGAGACCTGCTCAGCCCCAGATTCTTCCTCTGGTCCTGTTATTGGTAGACCAGGCTCTCATCAGCCCCAGCTGCCAACTTCATTTCCTGTTGTGCTATCTTCCATTCCCATGGGCCAGTTAGCCATCATCCCCATCAGCCTGGACTAACAACTCCTCTCCTTGCTCTCCAGGCATTCCCTGACCTTGATCTGATACTGGAGCTTGCTGAGACTTCACAATAATGTTATCTTCACTGTCTGAGCTTGAATTCCCATCAAAGCTATGGACTGCTTTTATGAGACCTTGACCTGGTGCCTTCACACAACACCAGAGTTCTTAAAGAGTTGTCAGGAAAAAACTGTGAAATTGTTGACCTTCTTATGAAAGAAAGCAACTTGACCCAATTCTAGTGGAGGACTGTAGAACAGCCATCTTTAAAAATGGTTGTGGGGGGGGGGGAGTGGGAATCTAGGAAATTACAGGCTCGTTAGCTTAACATCTGTCCTGTTAAAGGCATTAGTAAGCACATAGAGAAAAGAAAAAGGACCAGTGTGGCTTCTGCAAAGATAGGTTCTGTCTCATTAACATTTTAGAGTCCTCTGAGAGTGTCAATAAACACATGGGCAAACTTATGGCTATTGTATACCTGAGCTTCCAAGAGGCTTTTGACAAAGTCCCTCACCAAAGGCTCCTGAACAAACTAAGCCATCATGGAATAAGAGGAGAGATCTTTTTATGGGTCAGTAACTATGGATCAGTTTCTTAAAGAAGAGAAAGCAGAGTAGGAATATATGAAAAGTTTTATCATTGGATGTTCGCAAAGAGAGGGATCACAATGCCTTTCAATTTGTTCATGAATGAACTGAACTCAGAAGTGAACATTGAAACTTGCCTGTTGACCAAGTTTGCTGATAACACCAAATCATGCAATCTGCCTGAAACCAAAAGAGAATCCTCTTATCTTCTTGGGGGATAAAAAACATTCTGCAACCCACAGTGTTTTCCAGTCAGCATGGACTTTCTTCTTGTCTGAACATGCATAGGATTCTTCCGTGAGTTATTTCCAGTCTATCCAATACCATCGTTAATTTCTGAGCCATTGCAACAGGAGCAGCATGGAGTGGAGAGCTTGCTGGTTTCATAAGCAAGCATGTAATGTGATGCAAGAGGATAGAAGGTGCCTTTCTGTATCTGGCATCTGCAAAATCTCTTCTTATTGACCCTTTCAACAATTCTGGTTCTTTCTTTTTTTTTCCCTTTCAGAATCCATACATAATTGCACCACGGGAGTAGTGAATTTCTTCCATTACATGAATGGCAGTAGTGAATTTGGGTTTGCAGTCCATCTAATCCCCCTCCCACACACACACACATATGCACACACAAACTATTGATTACTTCTGATTTTCCTCTTGGAATTTTTTCTTCATCTGCTATGATAGCCCTGCAGTCTTTCTATACATTAGGAGGGCCAGGGGAAGGGCCAGGAGGGCCAGGACCTAGCATTGCCAACATCTGGAAGAGTTCTGACACTTTCATTGTGTCATGAACTTGTATAAACAACAGTTATCCACACCTTGGTTATATCACATGTACATGATTGCAATGTATTTGATATGGGGCTCCCTTTGAAAACCATCCAGGAGCTCCAATTGGTGCAAAATACAGCAGCTAGGCAGTATAACATGAAACATGTATCCTGATTCCCCTAGGTCAAGTAAGGGATAAGGCTATAACTAGTGAATGTTGTAATTTCTGGTGCCAACCCAGCAGGAATCTGAAGCCCAAGGCCCCGGGAGTAATTCACTTCCTTTGTGAATTACTGGAGCAAATGGGTGGCCTCAAAGGATGGAGAGGTGGGGCGTTTCCCCATGGGACAGCTGGTCAGCTGAGGGGGTGTAAAGGTTGGGGAACAGAGACCATCTTTGTTTCTCTTTAGAGGTTCCATTCTGCTGCCTGTCTGACATGTGCGCTGAAGGGTCATCCTGTGTTGCCCTTCGTGCTACAGCCCTGTCGAAGGTAGACATTCTTACTCTGTAGTCTCCTGCTCCTCCTGCTTAACCCTGAGGTATTATTGCCAATCTCAGAGAGCCAGTCAACACATTTTCTTCCATGCTGGCTGACAGGTGGCAGATGTGCAAGGTTGGTGTGCAGATTCTCAGCTCCAGGGCTAGAGATCTGTCCCTAGCTTCAGACATTGGAATCCAGACTATATTTTATGGTTCCCTCCGACAGTGTCTAGGGCCATAAGATCACTTTCCTCGTTATTGTTTTATCTCTGAACATAAATACAATACACAATATAATAAGAAATAGTTGATGCTATAATTATAGAACCCCTATATTCTCCTCCTCCTCCTCCTCCTCCTCCTCCTCCTCCTCCTCCTCCATGGTGGAAAGGCAGTCTCATTTGCTAGTGATTTACAACCCCATAATACTTTGCATTACTTCTCCTTTAAAAAATTGTTTAACTACAGTGAATGTCCATGTGAATTCCTTTAGTGGTGAAGAGAGAGCTTTGGCTATTGAGTGATATAGAAATTAATGCATAAAGGATAATAAATATTATTGTAATTATGGAAAAACCATTGTTGGACATGTAGGGGCTTGCCCAGTCTCAAAATCAATATTTTTCCCTCTCATCTTTGTTGTGCTTGATTGGGCTAGTGCTCCAAGACCAGACCCCTTGTGTCCTATGCCATGATTGAACAAGTCAGGGGTTTGCTTCCTCTCCCCACCACACACACCCCACTTCTTGTAGCAACTTGGCCCATGAAGACATCTGTAGAATTCAAAAATGTACACTTTTTAGTGGTCTTTTGGTTGGCTTAATAAATGTATTACCCTAATATGCATGGATATAAAGCTTTACAGCTTCATTTCAGGAGTGAGAACGAAGAGATGTTTTAATATCTGAGAGGGATTTTGAAAGGTCAGAGTTTTGCTTCCAGGCAAACATGTTTAAAATTAGACATTTCCTTAAAGAAATTCAGTCCTGAACTGCTAATTCTGTGTGGCATGAAATGTATAGTGCAACTGTTTTGCAGTCTTGCATATTCTGTCTTGGAGGTGACTTTTGCTGAATTCAGTGGAACAAACTTTTGTGTAGCCATATGGCAGATTGCACTGTAAAGTTTGTCAGAGGGATTTTTTTAAAAAAAATTACCATGACTGCCACATCGAGTTGCTGTGATTGAACTAAAGAACATCCTTCTGAAATCTGATATATTCATTCTTTGTTATTAGTGGGAGGATTTTTCTCATGACTTGTTAGCCTGCTAAAAATGGAAGCTGCAGTGTTCAGAAAAAAATTGCAAAAGACTGGAAACACAAAACTTGGGGTTTTAAATTAACCCTGTATTACAGATTTTTCCCATTTAAAAAAAAAAGTCTCAATAATAATTCAGTGGTTATTTCTTCATATTTAATTTGTGACTTAGAAAAAAAGCCTTATGAAGAATTACATACTTGAAGTAAGTCTTATTAGATTCACTTCCTTCTAGATAAATATGGATTGGATTGGGCTGGGTAGAAGCTTCTGAAAAAGAGCCAAAATAACTGCAAATCTCCCATGAACTCTCACAGCTCAGGTCAGTGGAAAATGCTGGGGAAATTTGGAAGAAAACTGCCTGAAGTCAATATGAGGTACACGCATGCTGCCAGTAGGGTGAAAAGGGTTTCATTTAGGACTGCGTGTTTGGTTTTCTGCCTCCTTGCACTTTGTGCAACCATGGATGACCTCAGAAAAAATGCACAACAATATCAAGAAGGATGACCTTCTTAACCCAGCATGTGTTTAGCAGTAGCTCTGGAAAGCAATGTGCTGTACTTTGGTCTTGAAAAAGCTTCCAGTATTGTCTTTTCTCATGGCATGCAGGCAATTCTGTAGCCTGCTACATAATCTGTACCATTAGAAAGAAAGCTGAGCTGACCCTTGAGGGATCTCACAAAGTGTCATAGAAGAAAGGATGTGCAACTGACTGCTTTCTTCAGTGTCACATGCAGCAGCAACACAAAGCAACACGTGCCACGAAAGATGGATACCGTGTGTGCAGCATACACAGGGGAGTCCATTCCTGGCAAGTGCTGCACAAGGGCCTGCTGCATGTGGAGCAGAAGATGGATAGCATTCCGTTCCTAGCAAGCGCCCCATGAGCACTGGGGGCACTCACCAGAAGCCTGGGCTCAGGGTTGCAGCAAAGCAGACTGGGATTCGAGGAGCCAAGCCCAAGGAATCCAAAGGATTCCCACCCACCAAACACATTCCTCACACACCCGTGGTCTGGACTGCTAGAAAAATTACGTGGATCATGACAAAAGAATAACAAAGGCCACATGTAGAAACACGCATGGAAAGGTGGGATCAGTTCCCTGAAGATAAATTTGCTGCTGTAAATTCAGGTTGTTTCTTCACCTATGGACTTGCTATTCAGTCTATTCTAGGAATTCCCAAGTAATTGTAGGATGCTCAAAAGGATTCTCCAACAAGAAGGCTTTGTTTAAGAATATTTTAGTCTGTCTGTCATCCTCGCATAACCTGGAGGAGTACACAATAAGACAAATCATAACAGCAGTACAACAGCATAAAATTAAAGCAGTCTTCATAAAGCAATGCAGCAGTGGCTAAAAACAACCAAAGCAACCTAATCAAAACAGCAACATTAAAATGGGCACATAAATAAGTTGAACACACCTCTGGACATAAACCTGTAGGGAGGGCATTCCAAACTGTTTTGTTGCTCCATAACTTCCTTCAATGAGAGTATATGGAAAAAATCAATAATACTAAGACAACCTTCCCTGACAGACATGGACACTGATATTCTGCTGTTCTGTTTGTGCATAAATGCATAGGAGTTAACAGGCCAGAAAAAACAATGCTTCACAGAATCCTCCACAGAAGTTCTCTAAAGGCATAAAGCATGAAAGCCACTTCTGTACAGTAGGCCTCTGAAACTGCAAGTGTGCACATATATATGCAAAATATCTGTCTTAATAAACTTTGCACTTTCCTGTATAGGAAAAAGCTGACTTTGAAAAATGATTGCCTTCCGATCTGGATGAGAAAGTAGAACGTTAATTTCAGTAAGCCTCCCCACTCTCTGTCTTTATCATATCAGTTCTGCTTAAGAAAAGGAAAGGAAACAGACTACCCACTTACTACATTGGCACCAATCTGTACATCATGTGCAGGCAGATGGTGTTGCTGTTGTGCTTATGTCTCCCCTCTTTATTCCTTTTTCAGACTAGATGAGCAGTCTAGTGCTGGAATGTGGTAACTGGGAATGCAAGAGTGTGAGTGATCTTAGCCATGGTGTGCAATGAAACATCCTTACACTTGATGATCTTTTCTTGCTCCTTCATTGCTGCCCTTCCAAGTCTCAATCTTCTTCTGATTTCTTGACTTCAGACTCCTCTTGAATTGATGACCGAGCCAAGGTACAATTTTAATTTCTTCATTGTTAAACAGCAAAGTTCTGTAATTCTTCTATAGTCATGATTTTTATTTCCTTAATATTCAGCTGCAGTTCTGCTTGTGTGCTTTCTTCCTTCACTGTTATCAGGAGTAGTTTCTAATAATCGTTGCTTTCTGCCAATAAAATGGTATCACCGGCATGCCTTCCATGGATTTTGACTCCTTCCTTGGATTCTGATCCAGCTATTATGATATGTTCTGTGTATAGACTGAACAGATAGGGAGATAAAATACACCCCCGTCCAATGCCTTTGCCATAGGAAAGCATCCTAGGCCTCCATATTCTGTCTTTACAGCAGCTTCTCATCTACAATACAGTTTATGCATTGGGATGACCAAGTGTTGAGGGCAGTGAGAATATGACTTCTCTTTCTCCTGCTTCCAATTAATTAGTCCATTTGATTTTTGCTTTGTCATCTGATGATATCTATATATATAGTAATCTGAGTGGCTGCTTCAAATATGTATTTGTGATAAGCAGATTGTTAGCTATACAGAATTCTGAGTCATTCTCTTGCTTTATTTCTTACCTCTAGGCCAAATTTTCCTACAACTTTTGATTCTGCTTTGTTTCCTACTTTTGCATTCCAGTCAACTAGGATTCCTACCATGTCTTGTTTTGGTGTGTTGCCCATTTTCTCCTGAACATCTACACAAACATTTCAATTTCTCCTTCTTCAGCATCTGTTGTTGGAGCATAAATGTGAATGATGGTTATTGTTAATACATTTTCCACAGATTCTGACTGATATAAGACAGTCGGATTTTGTGTTCTCCCAGCATTAGAAAGATCCATTCTCTTTTGCTGATTGACTGTTACTTCTGAAGAGGGTGGCTGCATCTTAGGCTGGTGTCTCTGCTTGATGGTTCTGCCTTGGGTGACCCAGCTAGGAGACCATGCTGAGAAGACAATTTGGCCACTTGGTGGGATTGCTTATAGCTTCTCTGACACTCTCAAAAACTCTCACTGTGTTAAAGTGTGCATCCGTGAGGGGGAATCCAGAGACTACCATTTCCAAAAAGTTTATTTTGAAAAGTACACCTAAATTAAGTTAAATCACTGCATTGCTGCAAAAGCTTAAAATGCTATCCAAATTTCATTAATCTGTTCATGCATTCATTATTTTTATTAAAAGAACATCAAAGTGTAGCCACCTGCAGCAATTTCCCATCAGAATTTTAGATTCTTTGGCAACATATTATTTTGACAGAAAAGCCGAAAGGGCCCCATAAAAAGCATCCTATCCGTTTTTTATGAAAATTTCTTTATTTGGTTTCTGTTAAGTGAAATACAGCAAATATTTTCATGTATTCAGTGCAATGGTTTTTTCCCTTTTATTTCCTTTTCATAAAATATAGGAAACAGTTCCATATATTCAGTGTGACAGTTGGTGCTGTTTTTATTTTTAATCGAGGTAGCCAGCAAGGAGCTTATAATGAGGGTAGTGGTGTCATCAGGTCAGAATGTTGGGGCAGAAGTCTAGGGCCCCACCATAGGACCAAGACAGATATTGGGTGGGTGGGTTCGCATTACACCCTAAACCCCTTGGGAATTTTAACCATGCACAATGATTTAAATTCTGAAGGGGCTTCCCTGTGCCTGACAGATGATCTGGCACAGCAGGGTACATAACTTCGCCACACTTGGTCCTCCTGCAGATATTTGGGGTGGGGGATGTAGCTAGAGCATTGATGGGAGCAGAAATGGCAGCTGCCAAAAAGTATCTAATACAAACTTTGGGCAGCCAACAACCCATGCAAATGCTGGGTTGCTCATGAGTGTTCCTGTTCTCCTGGCAATAGCAGGTGCACTGGACAAGAAAATTGTGGGTGAAATTGCACTCAGATTCCTCCCAATCCTGGACTAGTGCCCATATAACAGGAAATTTTACTGAGATTGTGCTCATTTGAGCCATTTAGCTTGAAATTGGCAAATTACATTCACACAGCTTTTATGTGAAGTCAAGAGAACATCAGTGCCAAATAATTTCATTCCTGTCCTGTCCTCCCACTTTTTTTCTTTCTGATTTGTTTGGTGGATTCTTCTTGTCTGAAAATTTGGTAGCAGCAGCAGTCTGTTCAGTGTAGACTGGCAAGTATTACTGAGGAATTACTTTTTGCTTCTGTGAAACAATCTCCCAATGGAGTTCACTGAATTGTGTATCATCCTAGAAGAGAAAAGAGATATTGTATAAGGCTGTAACCCAGTGTTTTATTCTTGTGTGAGGTGAATGAGAACCCTTCTCACTCTTCCACCTGAACATGCATTATCTTCCCTCCATCCTTTTCAGAGGATGGGCCTAGAACTTTGGCCAATTTCTCCCTTGGATAATCAGTCTTATCCCATGTCTTTATATCTTCATTGCTATTATTCCATTCTAGAGCCCATTTTATCCTACTATTTTAAGTGTTTTAAAACATAATTTAAATACCAGTCAATCACTTCTTCAACCTTTTGGCTAAGATCAAGTGCATATGTTAAATATGTTTCAGACTACAATGCTCACGTTCAGCGAAGATTGTCCACACTGACTGGGGCTTATGGAAACATCTGGATGTCACCAGGCTGTCTACCTTGTCTTCCTATGTTGTAAGGAGTCTTGGACAAACCACTAATCTTTATCCTCCCACTGTGGCATGATCTCCCTACTCAATTCCCATGTTTTTCTAACATGCTGTAAATGACCAGAAAGCTTTGGCTATTGGGTGGCAGAGAAAGGAAATACATAACAGTAAAGAATAATAATTGATGGGGTTCAGTGGTTACCATGTTTGCTTTCCCACCTCAGCACTTCCACCACCTGCTCCACAACCAGAGAGCCATTAGCAGTGTCTGATGAGACTTCGTCAAGCAGGAACTTGGAGCAACCCCACCATAATGACCAAGTCTTAGGCATTATCAGCAGGGGGTCCATCTATAACTTTAACAGTGGATGTTGTAGCATTGCAATGAAAGAGTTATTGTCAGGCATTTCTGAGAATTACAATGCAGGCAGGAAGAAATGTATCATCAAAAAGAGAAAAATCTGCATATGCTCATTTATATTGTAGATACAATTTCTGAAATAATTATTGCAATGCATATAGAATATATGTCACTGAACTGTGGGAAATGGTGAGCAGGTAGCCGGTGTGCTACTAGTGCAGCCTGCTGTCCAGGTGCTACCTGCTGATGGCAACCATTCTTTTTTATCTTGAAATGGAACTGGACAAGTCCTTCCAAGACGGTAGAGTCTGATTTTTCTTCCCACAGAGAAAGGAACAAAATGCAGTCCAGGAACACTTGAGGAGAGCAAGGTAGGATGGTATGAGAAGGTGGCACTGCACAGAAATGGATATTAATCAGATCAGCTTGCATTTTCCCCAGTAGTGGTTAGAACTGTGTTTTCCTCTCTGAACTGATTTTTAATAATCATAATCATAATTTGCCTAGTAACTCCAGAAAGAGATTGGACTACAGTACCAGGGATTCCAACTACAGAAACACTTGGATTTCTTCCAAAGCTAACAATTCACTCATTATTCCCTTCTCTTCTCAGAGATTGGTGAGAAAAAGCAACTGAAAGCTCAGAAGCAACCAAACAAATTTCCTTAGCTCCTAGCTTGAGTGTATAAGAAATGGGAGTAGGAGATATCATGGGGGTTCATATTGGAACCACAGAAAAGGTGAAGCCCCTCTCCTCCCATACCACAAAATCAGCCGCAAGTGGGATCAAAACTTTGCCTTTCAGATGACCCTAAGCAGTTACCCCTATTGAATTTCATTCTGTTGCTCTCTGCCCTGCATTCTAACGTAGCTTTTTGGATGCTTCTTTTTGTGAGAAATGCTTTTTCTCAAAACAGCCTCCATTCTCACTGCATGACTATTATAATCCATTGCAAAGAAGTGTCCCTTTTTTTAAGTCACCAAAACTGCTTCCTAAACCAAAGACAAACATCACGGAAAATGAAGGGCAAGGTCAGGCTCCTCATGGTAGGAGTACATCCTGCATGGAAGAAAAATGCTGCTACTGTTTGGGAAGGATCCAATTTCCACTGTCTATAGGAAGCAGTGGTTCTGAGAGTGGAGAGGGCAGCTCTGACGGCTCCACATTAGAACTATGGCATTGTGCCCTCCATTTCCTTCAGTGCGTTCAGGGTAGACTTTGAAAGGCGTTTCCTTCGCAAGAGGAAGGCACTAGATAGTTATGCTGCCTCTTGAAAGAAACAATAGAAAAATATAGTTCCCCCAAAAGCATCCATTTCTTAAAGCAGCAGCATACCTTTGCAACTCTCCAAGGCTGCTTCTTGTCAATCAGTTTGAATATTAAGGTGCTTCCTGACTTTCCATTTGCTTTCCATTAGAGGCTGCAATCCTATCCATATGAACATGAAAGCTTTTCCCATTCAATACACTTACCTCTAAGTACATACGCATAGGACTGTGGCCTCAATGTGCTTCTCTCCCCCTCTTTATTATGACAGTCTCCTGATCAAAACATTGATCCCCACTTTAACGCTGTCCTTAGGCATGTTCTTTGTTCCTCCTGGCTGCTCCTGCTTGCTGATTGTTAATCAGCATTCAGTGGCCATGTCACAGAACAACAAGGGGCTCATGACTCTTCAGTTGTAAGAAAGAAAGGGGAAAGAACTGGCAGCAGCAGTGCTTTTTCCCTTTAGGAATGTTCTTTCTCTGCCTCTCTATAAGTCACATTACAGAACCACTGAGGGGTGGCTAACAGAATTTCACAAATACTTTAGGGTTTCATTCTAACATTCAGGAATTTACGAGACTTTCCTCATCTGTATGGTGGGGAATCACACATGCACCATAAACACCTTACGCAGAAAGATAGCATGTGTGTGATCTGGGGATCATTTTGCATCACAAACACTAGTCAAAACAAGCCAATTTCAAACCATGAGGCTGGTGAATATGGCCATTCTCTTAGAGTTGATTCATACTTGACTTAAAAATCAGACATGTACCATCTTATAGGCTGCTCCCAAAACTTATCTGTACAGTCATAACTGCCCTTTTCTTTTGTCTGAGGAGAAAGCTGGAATTACCTTTCCTCAGGGCATTTGGCTTCAAGATATGAATGTACAGGAAAACACTGCCCTGCTTTTCCCCTGATTGCACTAATCTGACTTAATGTAACCTTTTGGAATTTCAGGCAGGATATGTATTCAGATAAAAGACAGGAAATAATGACAATGTTGTGCTGTTAACTCTTAAGAACTACTTTTGCTGGGAGAAAGAAATGAATACTAGAAAGCCAGTTGTCCAAATTTAAGAAAAGGTTAGCTGAAAAAAATGCCCTATATTTATAAAGCAGATGTTGAAAATGTAGCTATCCAGTTAGAGTTTGCAGGAGAAAAGATTGATTTTTAATAGTGTTCTCATGCAAAATCTAAAAAATAAAAATAACATCTTAATTGCAAAAGGTGTTTTCCCTATTTCTGATGAATGCTGGGTTTCTTAGCTTCTCAAGGTGTCTGCAAGTCAAACCTTTACTGGTAAAGTAATGCATTTAGATGCTTGAGAAGGAGTTGTAGCTCAGAGGTGAAGAAAGTGCTTTGGATGCAGAATGTCGAAGGTTCAGTTGTATCCACCTAAAACATAATGTGACTTTCCTGACCTTGTTGGACTAGTTTCCATTGGTCCTAGACAGTATTGTTGATGCTGAGTGATAACGGAGATGTAGGACAAAATATCTGGAGGGCAACAAGTTGCCCATCCCAACCTAAAAGGGAATCTGATTGGAAGGGCAGGGCTGGAAGAATCCTTGAGCAGCAGCTGCCTGACAGCTTGAGGGACCAAAGTTCTCACTCAGTAGCAGTATATAGATTTAAAGCTTCCCCCCATATTTTCAGCGATCATGCAAGGCAGGAGCGGGGTGGTGTCCACATGCCTGCTGACCACATAGTTGGTAATCCCATTTTTGACATGCCTGCATTTCTCACACCTCAGCAGGGTTTCTAGCACTGTAGTGAGTAGGTATGTCCACATGGAAGAATGGTTTGCAGGTGTGATGAGATCATAAGAAAAATCCTACTGCATCAGTCCAAAACTACAGCTGCTCTCCAGCATTCTGTTCTCACACTGGCCAAGACTGTGGGGAACCCACAGATGATCCCTCAAAAGGTGGGAGGAACAATTCGTATGGGCATAATTCCTAAGGCAGCTTCACGGGTACAAAAATAATTTATCGCTATTGCTGCCTGAATGTTGTTAAGTTTAAAAAGTCTCCAAATTAAAACATTTACTCCATTTTTTTCTCTTCATGGGAAAAAAGAGTTTTCAAAGTAGTCATTCACCCCATCACATATTATTCAAGCTGAAGGGATGCTCATGTGGTCAAGGTGCGGTGCCACTCACGACAGATAAGAGATGATGGATTTCCCTGGTTCTGTCTGCACTATCCAAACATTAGGCATGGGTTCTTTGTCTGCAGGAAGTCTACACTAGATATCTATAAATACAGAATTTCCCCCTGCAGATATTCATGCCTAATAGACAAGCACATGGATGCCACATACAGCCTCATTTGCAGGATAAGTGGTACAGCCCGTTGATGGTGTGAGCATCCCTTTGGGCAGGGCCTCTGCTGAATAGGAAAGCATGTGCTTTGCATGAAGAAGGTCCTTGGTTTGCTTCCCAGCAACTCCAGGTAAGGCTAGGGAAGACTCCTGCCTCTTCGCAATACTGGAGTATATGCAACAATGGTCTAACTCAGCTTGAGTCAGCTTCCTAGGTTCTCCTCAGTAATGTGAGAAGAGGGCTAGTTTGTGCATGGCTGCTTGCACCCAGAGAAAAGACAGCTCCAGAGGGAGGAAGTGATTGTTCCAGGATATTGTTGACATCTAAGGAATTTAGCTGAGACAATAGAACAAGGATAAACCTTCTACAGAAAACTGAAGCATATGTGATAGATACACAATTGCTTATGATTCATTCTATCATCATCTCTGGACCAAATTAAGTATAACTCGAAGAACAACCTGCTCTTCTTCGTCGTGGCCTCTGTGCATCACACATATGGGAAGATTAACAAGCTTACCATAAAGGAGGAGGGGAGGTGTCCTCAGTGAAGAATAGACAAAAGAACAGCTCTGCCAAAGGAGCAATCCTGCCGAGCTCGAACATCTAGACAATAATGTCTGGCAAAAGTACAAGGGTTTGCCCAAGTAGCAGCTCGGCATACATCATCGAGTTGGACCCCCGATGCAAAGGCGGATGAGGTCGCAACGGCCCTAGTTGAATGGCCTCGAGGGGCTATAGGCAAATCAATCTTAGCCAGTTGATAGGATAAGGTTATAGTATGGACTATCCACTTGGAAAGTCTCTGCGAAGTGACTGGATTGCCCTGATCCCTGGTGGAGTATTTAACAAATAGTCTATTTGAATGTCGAATAGATTCAGTCCTCAATCTGTAGAAGGCTAAGCAGCGCTGAATGTCAAGTGAGTGCAAGGATCTCTCTAATGGAGTCAACGGTGACGGAAAAAAGGCAGGTAAAATAATATCCTGTCCCATATGAAAAGGCGTAGTCACCTTAGGAAGAAAAGAGGGGTCGAGGCACAAAATGACCTTTTCTCTATGAAAATTCAGGTAAGGCGGGTCTATGCGGAGAGCACAAAGCTCACTGGCCCTCCAGGCTGAGGTGACCGCCACAAGAAACGCTGTCTTCCAGGAAACCAGACGCAAATCTACTGTTGCCAATGGTTCAAAAGGAGCTCTCTTAAGCGCTTGCAGAACCACAGAAAGACTCCAGGTAGGCATTACTGGTCTGATTGATGGATTAATATTATGCAGTCCCTTAAGAAATCTCTTAACAATAGGTTGAGAGACGATAGGTGATCCGTCAACTAAGCCACGATGGTAGGCTATTGCTGCTGTATACACTTTAATTGAAGACGGCTTTAATCCGGAATGGTGCAGTTCTAATAGGAACTGAAGGATTTGATGTATAGATGATGTAAATGGAGAGAACGAATGAGACTCGGCAAAGGTAGAGAATCGTCTCCATTTAGCCGCGTAAGATTTCTGTGTGGACGGCTTCAAAGCAGAATCGAGGATATGTTGGATATCAGGATGCAAGGCTGTCGAATTCGATGGGTCAAGCCTTGAATCTGATGGTGCAGAATGAAGAAGGGAAGAGGGAACGCTGAATCAATTGGACTCGATGGCAGGATTCGATTCAGTTGAAGTTGTCATCGATACCGGTGGTGCAATGGTAGCTATCGGATTCGCCACGCTGTTAGGTTCAATGACAGCAAGTCTGGGTGGCGAAGTGTACTGCCCTGTTGGGTTATAAGGTACGGAAGCAGTGGTAGATGACGGTATTCCCCATGAGAGATGTCGAGTAGTGTTGCAAACCAAGCTGGACGTGGCCACCAAGGGGCAATTAGTACCCCCGAGGCTCGATCATATACTATCTTCGCTATGACTCTCATCATAAGAGGGATTGGAGGGAAGGCATAAAAGATCATGTTGTTCCATGGGATCATGAAAGCATCCCCTCAGGATCCATCTCCGATCCCTGCTCTCGAACAGTAAGCATTGCACACCTTGTTCTGTTGGGTTGCGAATAAGTCCACATCGGGGGAACCCCAGCGATGAAAGAGATGGTCGCATGTGTGAGGATCTAGCTCCCATTCGTGAGAGATGAACATGTGCCTGCTGAGGAGGTCTGCTTGCACATTGTCCGCACCAGCTAGATGAACAGCCATCAGCGTAATGTCTCTCAGAATGCACCAGTCCCAATTTTTCATTGAAAGTCTGGCCAAAGTCGGTGACTTTGTTCCCGATTGTTTGTTCAGATATAAGACGGTAGCTACGTTGTCCGAAGTTATCTGAATGACCCAGTGTTGGAGAATGTCTTCGAAAGAGCGTAGGGCTTTGAATACTGCCAACAGCTCCAGGAAGTTGATATGATTCGTGGACTTTCGATGCTTCCATGTGCCTTGGGTATATAGGTCGGAGCATATCGCTCCCCATCCTAGAAGAGATGCGTCGGTACCGAGGGTTATCGAAGGACATCGTGCCCTGAAGGGAACTCCGACAGCCAGATTGGCTGGTACCAACCACCAAAGTAGAGAATGGAGCACCGAGGATGGGATTCGAATTAACTTTGACGGTGGGTCTCTCTGAGGGTGGAACATCTTGTTGAAGAGAAGTTGTAACGGACAGAGTCAAAGCCTGGCGTGCGGCACCACAGCAACCGCGGAAGCCATATGTCTCAGGATCCTCTGAATGGACTTCGCCAGGACTGTCCCGTCTCGTCGCATTTGATGGATGTGGCAAGCAAGAATCTGTTGTCTGTCCCCAGGAAGGAAGGCTTTCTCTAATGTTGAATCCAGGCAGGCTCCAATGAAGGTAGTCGTCTGCGTCGGAAGAAGAGAAGATTTCTCGGTATTAATGCATAGGTCCAGATCATCCAATAAGGCACAGGTTGTACGGATGGATGCAAGGAGTCCTTCCCTAGACTGGGTCACTAGCAGCCAATCATCGAGATACGGGTAAATTTGTATGCCTTGGAGGCGTAGGAAGGCACAGACAGTGGCCACACATTTGGTGAATACCCTCGGAGCCGTGGCCAGTCCAAAGGGTAAAACTGTAAACTCGTAGAAAAGGGGTGCAACAGCAAAACGAAGGAAACACCTATAACTCGGGTGGATCAAAATGTGGAAATAGGCGTCCTTCAGGTCCAATGAGGCAAACCAATCCTCTTTCCTCAGCAACGGCAAAATATTTTGAAGGGTGGTCATCCGAAACTTTTTTGTCAGAATAAATCGATTCTGATTACGTAAGTCCAAAATCGGACGTAAACCACCATCCCGCTTCGGGACCGTAAAATATCTGGAATAGAATCCATGAAGTCCTTCAGGCAGGGCAACTTGATGAATCGCTCCTTTATGAAGAAGTTGTTGTATTTCATCGAGCAGTACCGGCGAGCATGATGTAAACCGGATCGGACTTGAAGGAGGAACCATGTCAAATTCTATCCGATAGCCGTGCTGAATGATGGACAGTACCCACCAATCAGATGTAATGGACTCCCAAATGGGGAGTCGGCTTCGCAGCCAATCCCCAGATGAGAGGGGGGTGGGTATGGAAGGAGGAAGAGGAGAGGTTCGCCAGTCCCGTCAACGCTGTCTCCTGTCATCAAAATGGCGACGGCCCTGTTGATAGCGTTGCTGGGGCTGTGGATGGCGGCACTGCCGTTGCTGTTGCCAGTGCTGGGGCTGCTGCCTAGGCTGGTAGGACTGCCTATAAGAAGGACAAGTCCATGACCACTTACGCCTGGTCTGGGTCTGGATCTCCATCCTGCGTGCCGTCATGCGGGATTCGTGCAGCTTCTTCAATTTATGGTTGGTGTGAGAGTGGAAAAGCCCGGACCCATCAAAGGGCGTCTCCTCTATATGACGTTTAGTCTCCTCCGGGAAGTTACAATTTCTGAGCCAGGCGTGTCTCCGGAGCAAAACGGCACCGACCAAGGCCCTCGAGTCCGTGTCCACATGATGTCTGGCTATGGACAACTGCTGGACCGCGACCTGCATTGCCTCCTTGATGAGGACCTTGGCCAGGTCACCCTGGTGGTCTGGGAGGGTCGAGGCGACGTTGTGGAGGTGCTGCATGACGAAGTATTGGTACCTCGCCAACGTCGCCTCGTAGTTGGAGATATGCAGCCCCAGGCCTGAAGCAGCGTAGACTCACCTGGCCAGGGAGTTGATCTTTCAGCCCTCCTTGTCCCATGGTGCAGTGTGACCTCTCGCTTCTCTACCCTGGGAGGACTCCACCACGACCGAGTTCGGCTTGGGGTGGCAGAGGAGGAAGGGGATGTCCTCCTCCCGAACCCAGTACATGGATTTGTACCTCCAGGAAATGGGTTGAGAGTGAGAGGGCAAGTCCCAGGGTTGCGTCATCACTTGCCGTAAGGTGGTTATCAGTGGCAGGACGATCGATGTAGACTGCTCCCCGTGGACAACATCGTAGAACTTGTCCTTAGTTGGTCCTGGATGCTGGACGGCGTCGATATCGAGGGACTAAACAAGACAGGACATCAGCTCCACGAAGGAGATGTGAGATTCGTCCGGAGACGCAGGGCCCTAGGAGGTCACAGCGACGTCAGGGGAGGTTGAATCGACCTCCGAATCGTCAGAGTCGGTGCCGTAATACAGGGGAGCCAAGGACTCTGCAGGGGAGAAGGAGCAGCTACTTCCATCCCGAGGAGGTATTGGAGATGCACGCCTCGGGTCCGAAGACTGCGGTCGGTCGCAGGACGGTGGAGAAGATCGACCTCTAGGAGCAGGATAATATCTGACGGAGAGTGGGTCACCCCAAGCGTGATAGTAGGGACGATGCCATTCCTCCGAATGCTGCTCCATGGAGCGGCTCCTCTGGCTCCTAGGCGGGGACATCTGCACATCCGCCTCCATAGTGGCCACGGGCATAGGTGTAGGCGACCGAGCCCTAGGGGGGAGTCCTGAATTTCCCCATCAGAAATCGAGCCTCTTTGAAGAGTTGGAAGAGGCCCAGTGGAAAGGTCAGCCACACGGCGCGGGGACCCTTGAGGAGTAACCCGCATAGCATCCTGAAGTACCAGGTCGGGTGGATTCGGTACAGTAAGTGCCGCCGGTACCGAGGGGGCTGTCGAATCCGAGTCCCGGTGTTGAGGGTGCTCCGAATCCTTCGATTTCTTGGAAGGCTTCGAAACTTTCTTCTTTCTGGCCTTATGGCCTGCCAACTTGTCAGGTTCGGCATGCTTTCGCTTCTCATGCTTCTTCTTGGGCGAAGCAGAGGCAGCCACCATAGAAGGCGCTCCTTTGTCCGAAGGGCGTGAAGGTGGGGCCACTGAAGCAGAGCCAGGCTTCGGAGCAGCAACCAGTGGATTGGACTGCATGAGAGCCCAATCCCAGAGGAGCCTCTGGAGGCGATTCTCACAGTTCTTCCTGGCCTGCTTAGAGAAGGCCAGGCAGTGAGAGTACTTATCGGTCCTACACCCCTCACCCAAGCAGAGGAGGCATAGGTCATGCAGGTCGGTTGGTGACATTTTTGACCCGCACTCCATGCATTTGCGGAAAGCCGCTTGCTGTGCCATCGCAGGAAAGGAAAAAGAGAGAGATAGTGCAGAGGGTAAGTATATATTTTTGGTTTGTTTTTGTTTTTTTTAGATAGATCGAAAGAAAGGTAGAACGATAGAGAAACTTACAAGAATTATACGAAGTAGAGGAACTAACAGGAACAAGAACAAGAAGAAAA
This sequence comes from Varanus komodoensis, assembly GCF_004798865.1. Lineage (NCBI taxonomy): Eukaryota > Metazoa > Chordata > Lepidosauria > Squamata > Varanidae > Varanus > Varanus komodoensis. Next base: position 31,427,050 of record NW_025335941.1, read on the forward strand.
TTCCAGGGCTATAACAACTGGGAGAACAATCGAGAAGAAAAGAGGCTATACGAGCAACGGTCAGAGCGATAGCGAAAGTGGCACGAGGCACAGCGAACAGCGGTCACAAAGACTGAACAAAATGGCAGACACTCCGCTCTTTATAGGCCATGGGGGAGGGGGAGCGGAGCTTTCCCGCCAAAAACTGTTAGCTTGTAATCTTCTGTCCAAAGGCACTGCGCAGGCACAGCACCCATATGTGTGATGCACAGAGGCCACAACGAAGAACAGTCTCCATTCATAGGCAGTATAGAAATCAAATAAATTAAACATAAATGGACCCTATAAGGAAAGCATACAAGCATTGAAATGGAAAGGGTTTTTTCCCATCATGTCTGTATTCTTCTAAAGCAGACCTCTCGCATCCAATAAATGCACATGTTGTCTGCATGGAACTGAAGATGACCTTATTTTGGTAGTAGATACTTTTCATAATTCAGATATCTCCTACCTCTACTGGTTATCTTAGCATAATTTGTCTTGTATCCCTAAACTGGTGTGAGTTTGGCCATCTGATTACTGTGGTTGTCCCTAAAGCAGCCTTCTCCTGAAGGGATACAGGAGCATTCTTTGTACAATCAAGGAATGTGTTCACATCTCCAAAGACGTTAGACTACAACTCTCAACTTGCCTCAGGCAGTCATCTCAGTTTCTGATGGTGCAGTGTACTGCCTTGTTAGATTCTTGGACTGGTAACTCAGGCGAGCCAAGTTCTAATCCAAACTCAGACCTGAAACTCAATGGGTACCTTAGGACCAATCACTGACTCTCAAACTGGACTAACTCACAACGGAGAGGAGGAGGATCGTGTATGCCACCTTGGGCAGCTTGAAGGAAAGTTGGGATGGAATTATAACAAAATAATAGCAACCCCTGCTAGGATGGAAGCCTCAGACTAAGGTTTCATACTTAGTCAGAATTACATACATGCAGATGTAAGAATTTGCCATTTTTCTGCTTGAATGAATAGACATGGAAGCCTTTTTTCAGAAGTGCAGCTTATCTGTGTGCTTAGGGCAAACAAACCACCTCCAACTATTTTGATGCATCTCTGAAATGTGCTCATACATGGACAAGGGTATGCAGCGGGGCAGTGTGTCCCTGCTGGCGTGTGGGTCCTCTGCTGGAGCCAGACCAGACTTACCTGCAGATCAAGCTTGATATGAGTAGAGTAAAGAGGAAATGATCTCAGCTCACCTAGCTAGAGCTGGCTGAAACTATGTGCTGTATCCCTTTTGTAGGGAGGATGCAGTATGAGTTGTTTGCTATGGATCTTCTGCATGCAATAGGAATGCATGTTTGCCACATCCATGCACTAGCTGCATATATGTAAATGAATAGATGGAGCAAAGTGTTCACAGTGTTCTCATCCCTAGGAATCTAAACCTGCAGTTCTAACTATCTGGGGACACCAAAGAAGATGTGTTAGTACACGGAGTCCTCCCTCATGCAATGCACAGTCTGCCTGAATGAGGGAAGATGCAGGTCTGTCTCCACTCTAAGCCCTTCAGGAAAATTATGTATGTATTTATTTCCTGTGCCATCCATTACTGAGGAAAGTCTCTGGACAGCTTACAAGGAACAAAAAACCAAGACAAAACCATAACAACAGCACACAGCACACTGCATCTGAAATAGTACTAAAAACAAGGATAAAACCAATCAATTGTTAAAATACTGGGAAAATAAAAAGGTCTTTGCCTGACGCCAAAAAGAATAGAGTGATGGTGCCAGGCAAACCTCTCTGCGGAACATATTCCACAGTTGAGGTGCCACTGCTGAAAAGGCCCTTCTCCAAGTAACTACCCTCCTGATTTGCTTCAAAGAGTGTTCCCAGAGAAGGGCCTCTGCCTCCAATCTCAGGGAGTGGTCACCATTGCCAGGCACTGCTCATCCAGGTAGGAATGGAGCTGATGCATCAGCCAAAGTTGAAGGAAAGTGCTCCTCGCCACTGCCAGTACCTGATGCTCCAGGGACAGGTCAGGGTTGAGGAGCACTCCCAAGCTGCGTACCATTGGGAAAATACCAGGGTTTTGAAAAATTCTCGTGTCTCCTGTCCCAAACCCCATGGATAGCATTTGTATGCTTCACTCTGCCACTGAAGATAGCCCCAGCAAGCAGGGAGCATCCTGGATATTCTAGCCCTGAGCAATTAATTGTGTTGTACGGAAGAGTAAATTTCTCTGCTGCACAGTGGTGGCCTTGAGGATGACAATAAGCTCAACACTCCCTGCTCCTCTAAGAGATCACATGCAGAGAGGAGCTCAGTCTTTCTCTGAGCTAATATCCTAAACAAGACTGCATCACAATAATAGATTGCCTTGAAGTTTCCCTTCTCCCTCCACAATTCTCATGGGATCTTTCTCCATTTCTTTGTATGAACTATAATGAACATGCCATGCAATAGGTTGTATTCAACTGTAGTTCTACTCAGAATCAACCTACTGAAATGAATGAGGCCTAAGCAAAACTAACAGTGGATACAGCCCATTGAGCCTTAGCCTATGGTATGTGAGTTCCACTTCTGAACTGCTCAACAGCATTAATCAAGTATTCTGCATGGAATGAAAGTGTACATGTTTTTTTCACTTCAGTAATTTACCACTGTGTGTCTTCCTGTGACGACTCCAGCAGTATGCTGCAACAATAACTAGGATAACAAGAATTAGGGCCAATACACCGATCAGAATAGCATACGGACGACTGAGTCCTGTAGGAAGAAAGGAAATGAGGCAGTAGGTAGCAAAATGGATAGGACTGTGTGTTCGAATTCTACATCAGCACAACTTCAGTACTGTGCCAACAGATATGGACTCTTCAACCTGCAGTTAGTATGAAAAATTATACTTGCTGTTGTTGATCTGAGCAAGTTAGCCTGCTTTGGCAGGGCACTATGCAGGGCTCTGAATTCTACATGGGCAACATGAAATTGCATGTGGCTACTCATCTGTCACATGAGATTTTGCAAACCCACTTCAAGTTTTTTCTGCAGGTTCAAAAACTATATACCTCCTTTTAAAAAATTTCTCAATGTACAAAATTACTGTACCCTAAAAGTGTTCAAGCAATCTGCTTTAGTGAGCAGGCAATCCTGGATTTAATCAGATGTAGGACACTGTACAGGATGGAAATGTTGTTGAACCAATTGGAAACAGTGATCATAGCACTATCAGATTTGGTATATCATTAGGGCCAAGATTGCTAAAGAGGTTTCATATAGTTGTACTGGATTTCAAAAGAGGAACTTCTCAAAACAAGTGAAGTGGTAGGAAGGAAGAGGAGAAGAAGGAGCAGGAGTCAAGAGGATTAAATTGTTTCAAAATGCTTGGAGATCACTAATAGAGGCACAGAGTATGCTTGCCAGAAGTTAGGAAATGTTGACTGGAGGCCAAGAGGTTGTCATCATAATTAACTCATAGAGTCAAGTAGGCTATTAAAGAGAAGAAGGCTTTCTTCAAGAAATGGGAATCCTGTCCAAATCAGGAAAACAAAAGGAAGTACAAGCTTGCACAAGGGAGATGCAAGCAGACAATAAGAAGGAAAGGCACGTTTTGAGGAGCACATCACTAACAACATCAAGGTCAACAATGAAGAATTCTTTAAATATCAAACGTATCAGAAACTAATCAGAGAGGCAGTTGGACCATTGGATGATGAAGGAATTAAAGCAGCACTAAAAGAGGATAAGGAGATTGCAGAGAAAATAAATGAATTCTTTTCAACTAACTTCTCAGCAGAGGATACAGAACAGATGAGTGGACCTGAACTTAGGTATTCAGGAAGTAAGTCCGACTAATTAAGATAGATTATAGTGACAAAAGATGAAATTCTCAACTGTGAATCACTGCACTGAGTGGTGTCCATCCTAGAATGCTTAAAAAACTCAAATATGAAATTTGACCTTCTTACAAAAATATTTAAGATCAGTAGAGTGGAGAATGGCCATTGTAGCAGCAATTTTAAAAAATGGACATGGGGATGTCTGGGACATTGCAGTTTGACATCTATTCTGAGTAAGTTGCTTGAAATTGTTACTAAGGACACAGACAGCCAAGTCCTGCTGCAAAAGAATTGGCGTGGCCTCCACAAAAGTAAATCCTGTCTTATCTAATAGTCTAACCCTGTCAGAGTTTTTTAAGTGTCAGTAACCTCATAGACAGGGGTGATTCAGTAGACGTTGTTTACTTGGACTTCCAAAAGACTTTTGACAAAGTCCCTCACCAAAGACTCCTGAGCAAATTTAGCAGTCATGGACTAGAAAGGTGAATCCTTTTATGGATCAGTAACAGCTTAGGAAAAAGAAAAGAGAGTAGGACTAAATGGTCATTGCTCTTAATAGAGAGACATAAAACTGCAACGTCCCATAGGGTTCTTTTATTAGGAGCAGTGTTTTGCAACTAATTCATAAATTAGGAGTAAGCAGCAAAGCGGCCAAGTTTGCTGATGATGCCAAATTATTTAGGATGGTCAAAACCAAATGGGATTGTGAGGAACTCCAAAGAATTCTCTCTAAGCAGGAAGGATGGGAATCGAAATGGCAAATGTGGTTCAGTGCAAGCAAATGTAAAAAAAATGCATGCTGGGCCAGAAAATCACAACTTGAAGTATAGGGAGCTGACAGGATATGACTGAACTAGAAAGGGTTGTTGTGGACAGTCCAGTGAAAATGTCAATCTAGCGCACAGCTGCACTACCGTTAAATTCCATGTTGAGCATAATCAGGAAAGAAATTGAAAATGGAACTACTAAGATGCCCTTATAGAAATCTTTGGTGCAGTCACGTTCTAAATATTGTGTATAGTTCTGGTCACTGGACCTGAAAAAGACCACCAATGGCTTCGAAAAAGTGCAGAGAAGGGCAATGGACGTGAAGAAAGCAACTCTCTCATGAGAAACAGCTACAGCAACAGGGATTGTTTAGCTTACGAAAAAGACTAGTAAGGAGGGACATGGAAGAGGTGTTTAAAATAATGCATGGTGTGGAGAACATGGAAAGTGAGATATTTCTCTCTGTTTCCCATACTACTAGAACATAGGATCAACCCACGAAGCAGACTGGTTGGGGTTTCAGAACAGATAAAAGAAAGTATTTCATCACTCAGTGCATAGTAAAACTATAGAATTCACTGCCACGAGAAGGTGCGATGGTGGCCAAACTGATGGCTTTAAAGGGGAATTGGACAATTCATGGAAGAGAAAGCAGTAAGTGAAAACTAGCCTTGTTAGCTACATGCTACATATTATCAGAGGTAACATGCAGCAGTTGAGGAGCCTGGACCTTTTCTATGCATCCTGTCTGACCCTGTGGATCACTGGTTTGTCACTGTCGGAACAAAGTGGCAAACCACTCCATTTAATGGACCAATGAACCATTGGTCTGATTCAGCATGGCTTTTCTAATGTTCTTCAACATATAATGCTTTATCTGTTTTCTACAGCTGTAGTATCACAGTGTAGATGTCATTCTCAGAATATAGAAGAAAACTAATAGATTATATTGGCCATTCATATTATCAAATAAATTAAACTAGGGTAAAAGTTTACTGCATTGTATTATCTTTAGTACACACACAATGTGTCTGTTTTCTGACCACTTGCCTTTTTTTCCTTGAAGCTTGATCTCCTTCTCTTCTCCTCGGTGTGAAACTTTGCAAATCACCTTTTGTTTAACATTCTGGATTGAGGTACTTATAATGATGTTGCTTATGACAGAAATTGTGCCATTGGGATTTAAGCTCTCGTATTCATTCATTTTGCTTTCTGGTGCAACCCATGAGATATTTGGACGTGGGAAGCCAGTTGCTAAGCAGGTGGCATTCAAATGACCGTCATAGATGTTGTGGTACAGAAAGGCATGGAGGTGATCTGCAACACAAACAAAAACACCCTCAACCATGAGGAATACAGGTAGGTGATAGAACACTGAAAATAGCCCAGTATCAATAAAAGAATCAGCTGGACTAGGGGTGTCCAATGGTCTTGGGCCACACGTTAAATACACATGCACTAACGAACACCGATGAGCCAAACAAAGTCTGTGCAGAATTTTCATGGTATCTGCCACCACTGTGTATACAAGTACCAAGTGCATAAGTACATTTATTTTATAAGACGTTATGGTGCGTCTTTGCTGTCAGCAAAGTTCACACTCAAGAACTGCATGGTTGAGTTACCCAAAAATCGCAAAAAGATCTCAATATTTGAAGTTTATACTTTATGTTGGGCTGCATCCACAGCCCATGGGCTACAGGTTGGACAGCCCTGAGCTAGGCAATCAGCAAAGATTTGAGTAGCTTCCAGTTTACATTGTGTGCACCCAAGTTCCACACAATGAAAAGTTTCAGGGGTTCCATAGTTCAGGTTCATTAGAGGGACATCACAGGACACTTAAGTAATTCCTGTGATATAAGCTACACTCACACAAAAACAAGTGAAGCAAAGGATAAGGGCTGACAGCATTACTGCACCAATAGATGCCTGCTACCCACTGGATAACAAGTGGGATTGACAGAACCATGGGATTTAAGACACAGGATTTCTATTGTTTTCATCAGGGACCTGATTAACACTTGGGAAGAGCAGGGAGAGAAAGGTAAGTCCCCTTTAGCACAGACTATGCTAAGGATGCACAACCTCTTTCAGCCCCAGGACCAAATTCAAATCAAAGAAGCTGATTTGGGCAGAGCAGAAGGCAAAAGTACAAAACCAAAGGCAAAAGGGATGCCCCCCACACCATATGGGCATGCACACATGTGCACATGCATGTACGTGTGCACGTGCGCACACAGGCAAACTGTAACTATCGACTCTTCTTGCCAGCAATTAAACCTTAGGCGAGGCATCTCAGTCTTTCCAAATGGGAAATAGACTGCACAAAATCCAGTAACCACCAAACAATACTTGGCTTGGAAAAAGTGAGTGGGCTGTTTGGAGGAACACAGGGATACCAGAATGCTTGAATTTATTCTTCTGGCTCTGAGTTTCCCATTCTCTGACATCTCTAATATAATACTGTTATGTTATTCAGTACTTCATAGATGTAGGAGAACTCAGTGTGCAACACAGCAATGTTGACTTTATCTGGCTAAAAGAAGGGATACGTACATTTTAATATCAAAACTGGCATGGTGATTTGTTTTCTAGTGTACCATACCGAAGACTTATGCTGTGTGCTGTACTGGCAAAGGAGATACTGAGACTTCTTAACATATTTCTCAACTGTAATACCAGTAGCTAATGAGTTGAGAGTTGTTACTTTTAAACAAATTAGTTAGCCCTCAGTTCTTATCTAGAACTGTTTGTTCTTATCTATTTTCAGAACTGCAGTTCAAGCTTGCTTACGGATTATTCAAATCATACCCTGCTTTTCTTGCAAGAAAATGATGCTCAATGTAGCTTACAATCATATTCAAACAGAAATTAAAATAAGAATAAAAGGCATGCATTAAAACAAAATTAAAAACAGAACAAGAACAAAATAAAACAGCACTCAAACCAATAGCTAGGTCACATGCCTGCTTGAATAATTTTTTTCTGCTGGTGGAAGGAGAGCGCAGAGGAAATCAACCTAGGCTTCCCCAACACAGAATTCCATAGCCCAAGTTTACACTGAGTCAAATAAGAAGTATAAATTTGAATGCCCTCATCCATCCTGAGGCTATCAACAAAGCTTTTTTTTTAAATGAAACACAAATATCTAGCACAATATTTAAAAGAAGGTCTATAGCTGCAACCTCTTCTTTTTAACTTTTAACCTCTTTTTTTTAAACTCTAGTCTAGCAGGTCATTACAAGACACCATACAGCGCATGTCTATAATACAGGGAAACTCTGCTGGGATTATTTTAATGGACAGACTCACCATAAACCAGAAGACAGGGTCGTCCCCTCACTTCTCCAGTCATTGTTGCAAATATGCATTGATAGCAGCCATTATCATTGATGCTAACGTTCAAAAAAGTGATGGCATTTTCTTTGTTTCCTAAAGTTGTGAACTTGATTTTGTCTTTGTATGTGGGAAGAATATTTGGACCTGCATCTTCGCGGAAAGTCGCCATATTTTCAGCGTTTCCATTAATTTCTTTCCTCCATGTAACTTGAAAAGTGCTTTTTGCATACTCTGTTCGGTTACATCTCAAGGTACCAGTGCCACCAAGTTCCACTTCGTCATTTTGTGTTCTAACAGAGCCTGTAGCAACACAACATCATTCTTAACTGAGAATCATCAGTCCTTTCCAAAGCTCACAACACTCTTGACCCTGAGTCAAGGCAATATGAAACAGATAAACACCTGGTGAACTGGAAAAGCTTAGGACAATAAGGGACTGCATTGCTTTGCTTCTGGACTGCATTGTATGTAATGCTACTAAATTATAATCAGGATTATAAGAACTAGTCAAGGTAACCTGTGTGCTCCCGCATTCCTACCTCTTCCTCTAGTGCAGCCAGGAGCTCATGGCAGTACAGGAAGAGTTATTATTTTATGATTTATTTCATTTCTATGCAGCCATTGCCAAAGCTGTCTGGAAAGTTACATCAATATATAAAACAAAACAAAAATACAATATACATACCATAAAAACAGCAATGCTGAAATGAATTTAAAAATAATTTAAAAATACAGTAAAAAGACCCAGTAAAAAACAAAGATCACCTGGAAAATACCCTCAGGGCCCTGGATATCCAAGGAGATCTTTAAAGGTCTCCACATAGAGTGCAGTTCTGACCTGCTACTGAAAAAGTGGCAAATATGGCACCAGGCAAGCCACAACAGGGAGGTTGTTTCAAAGATGGAGGGGGCACTACAGAAAAGATCCTCCTCCTTGTTGTCACCCTCTGAGCCTCCTGGGTGTTGGCAGATTGTGGCTGAGAGAGGCATTCTGACAGGTATTCCAGTCCTAAGCAATGTAGGGCTTTGTAGGTTAAAACTTGAACATTGAATTTGGCCAGGAAGCATACAGGCAGTGAATGCAAGCTGGCTAGAACTGGATCTGCAGGTCCCAGTTATTAATCTGACTGTTGCACTCTGTATGCTTTCTGCTTCATTCTGTAAGCTACAACTTCTGAACCATCTTCAAAGGCAGTTCCATGTAGAGTGCATTGCAGTAATCTAGAGATTACCAGAGCATATATTTCAGAAGCCTGGCTTTTTTTGTCCAGGTAGGGGCAGAGCTAGACCATCAGCCAAAGCTGTTAGAAGGCTCTCTGAGCCACTGAGGCCATCTGAGCTTCAAGTGACAAAGATAGCTTAAGGAGGACTCCCAACCTATGAACCTGCTCCTTTGGGAGGAGTGGAACCCCATCTAGAACAGGAAAGGGAACCACCCACACGCAGTATCTCAGTCTTGTCTGGATTAGCTTCAGTTTGTTGGCCCTCATCTGTTCCACTGTTGTAGCTAGGTGCCAGTTTAGCACCTCCACAGTCTCACCTGCTGAAGATGAAAAGAAAAGGGTTGCATGTCATCAGCATACTGATGGCAACACACTCCAAAACTCCAGATGACCCCACTGAGTGGTTTCATAGAAACACTAAACAGCATGGGCAAAAGAACAGACCCCTGAGGCACTCAATGCTGGAGAATCCATGGGGCTGAACATTATTCCCCAAGCACCACCTTCTGGAAATGGCCTTCCAAGTAGAAGCAGAACCACTGAAGTGCAATATCCCTAATTCCTAACTCAGACAGTCAACTTAGAAGGGTACCAACCCATAGTTAAGATTAACCACAGTTTAGAGTTTGGACATAATGCTAAACTGTGGTTAAGCTAAGCAGAATCTTCTGGTCTCATCCTTATGGATAAACCAAAGCAGAAGAAAGGATAGGGAAACATATTGGCATTGGCTACAGCTTACCCTCATAATGCTAGATCTTGATTAAGCATTATATGCAAGCATCAGCTCTAGCCCAAACCAAAACCATTTCCATAAACAATTGCCCTACCTCAGAAGCAGGGTCCTCTGCCATTTTGTGTGGATGGATATGTGGTCATGTCTCCTGGGGCCCCAGGTTCCTCCTAGTCTTCTGACATAGGCTGTTCTGGAGTGCTCGTTATCGCTGGGAGCCTTAGCTCCTGCTATGAGGAGGATTCCTCCAGTGAGGGCATGACACCCTGCAGCCAGGTCCATGGCTAATATGGTCCCAACAGTCTCTGTGACCTTAGCACAGGGGAAAATGCAATTTGAAAGCACTCACCTCCTCTTCCTTCTGTCTGGTCCCATTCTGGTCTGAGACCATCTGCCAGGACCTCCTCATTTGTTTGGCTTCCCAGTTATTTCCTCTGCTATTGTTGTGCATGAAGCTCCAACAGAAGCAGTGATTCATGAGGAGGACTTGCACTTGACGACCAGTGTCCAAGAATTGACCCCACAACTCAGCGTAGGGACAGCAGAGCCAGCTGCTGCGTCTTCCTCTGACTCCCAGCATGTTGAGCAAACGCCTGGTCCTTTATTAGAGCCAGGGAGTCATGAGAAAGAGGAAGCTGCAAGTTCTATTCAGAAAGAGGCTGAGCAAACTGCCTCTTCCCCCCCTGATGCTGATCTCCCCAAGTCAGAAACAGAAGACACAGTAGGCCTTGTGGATTTTTCAAAAACTGAGAACGGGAGGATTTTACGTAGATATCAACAATGGCAAGATTTATTATGTAGGAGGGAGGAAAGGCGTGACTTGGGAGAATGATCCCACATGGGCTTGGGAAGAGAAGCCATTAGGGGGTTAACATCTGTATAGCACGGGCCGCTATTAGAGAGCTTATCTATAGAGTTGTAAATCTTGTAGACAATTAGCATTAAAGGACTTTAGTTTTATTGCTGGTGAATGTGTGGATTGTTTACATACTGGGCTGGTGAGACCTCACAGCTATTGGTTCTTATAGATGGTCCTGGTAGATGGTCATCTTCTGCCTGACTCACATCAAGTACTACTACGTAAGCTACCCATGCTTTGTGAGGCTAACCTGTGCCTAGCCTTGGATGTTGCTTGGATTCTTTATCAACAGATAGTTCCTTCATCTGGCTCCCCTTGACTGCCATCCTTACTGTTGCTCATCTCGCCTGTCAAGTCCTGAGTGATCCTTACTCCATACTGTGCAAATACATAGAGTTGGAAGGGAACATTTAACCCTGGGGTCCAACCTCCCGCCCAGTGCAGGATTCCTGCTTAGTGCAGGAATACCATATACCCATTACTTTGGTTTCTTTCAGGCAGAGGACATGCACATCTCCAAATATCCAGATACGTCTTTCTCAGATTACTTATTATATCTTCCCTCTCATTATGGAATTCTGGCCAAAACTGGAAAATTTAAGAGAGGCCTATGACTGAAGCATTTTCAGTAAGTGTGAATGTGTCTGTACGCATGTTTTACCGAATTTGCAAGCAAGAAAAGAGACTGTTCAGTGCCACAATTTGTCTGTCACAGTAGCTGATTTTCCTTAAGGATTTCAATAGTCCTAAAGTACAATTACACTGTAGTTGTTGTTCCACAACCAATTATTAATATTTATATTTGGATCATTATTTCTCTCAAGGTGTCCTAACAATAAAAAATCATTCATGGATAATTAAATAGTCCATCATAAAGCTGAAAAAAATACACATAGCACAACTCACACAAAGCCTGGGTGAACAAAGATGCTTTTAGTTGTTGCCTAAAACACAGCAAAAAAGGGTCCGCTTTCCCAGGGAAGGAATTGGATGCCACCACTGAAAAGACTTACCTTGTATCCTACACAGCATTATAGATATGATACACAGAGTCAAGCTGTGGGAAGTCCACAGTGAACAGATACCTCCATTTGCCTAAAAACAGAAAGAAGAGGTGTGTTATGGAACTACAATAGATGTTTGTTATTACACTGACACATTCTTTTGGTTTTAGATATAGCCCAAGTACATAATGAAAAGAAGATGACAGCATAGGAGTTCTTCAAAGCAAGAAAATAACCATTTCAACCTTCCCAACTTACCACTTTCACATCTTGTGTGCATTTCACATGGAGAAACCTTTCTGCAGCAAGATGTGAAAGCTGAAAGATACCTATGGGTTGTCAAATGAAATCTGAATTATTTTGTATATCACTTAACATATTATAACTTGGAAAGTAACAATTGGTTTAGCCTCCCAATGCCCCACGCCCCACTTTTGTGCAGTGATATACATGCAGATGTAATGATTAAATGGGTGATTCTCATTGGTTTTGTAGGATTCCTTGAGTACAAAATGCATAATGGGTTGAAATAATCCAGAGAACATCCAGCAAACAGATTCAAAGGAAACCTCCCTGGCATTAGCCAATTGGATTATGTTTCAGAAGTCAATGGCCATTAATGGTTATTACAATTTGTAGGTACAACTTCACATGTCATACAGAACTACTGAACCTCTTTCAGTCTGAGGGTCAAATTCAGTTTCAGTCAAAGCAAAAACATTAGTTCCAGTAATTAAGTTTTAGAAGGGTTTTTGCAGGGGTTAGTAAGGAGGAGACTGCAAAAAATTCAGGAAATTGCTAAACAATTACTGGTTTGAGGAAAGGAGCTGAGGCCAGGGAAAGGGCCATAACTATCTAGGAAACCTCAGAGTGCTGGACTGGGACCCCAGGATGGCCACATTTGGCTCATGGGCATCAGGCTCAATCCCTTAATGTAGCATGTACAGAAAACAGCAGGTCCCGCATTCATGAATTGCAGGACTAGTGAGGTCCATACCTCATAATGCTTTATAAAGCCATCCCCCCACCCAGAGTATTTTTAAGGAACATCATTTGGCAAACTTTGGGGGAAGTCAAGGGATGGAGCTTGTAGATTTGGTGATGGTTGCTCCCACCTGTCCCCCATAATTTGAGCTATGCGTCTGCTGGTATTTCCTCCTCCATTGCAGCTAACTGCTGCATCACAGCAGCCTGCTTATTTATCATCGCACATGTTATGTTTTTTCTCATGTTATACTCTGAACCTGAATGATGACAAAAGCTATTCCAGTGACAAACCCTGGTAAGCCCCTGGCTCAGATTCAGCCTGTATAAATTTCTCATATACACACCACCATCCAAGTAGCAGAAAGTTGGACCCTATGGCTTTAATGGCCCCTTCTCACTCCAATAGAACAGCCGTTTTCAACTGCAGGGAGGGGAGAGACAGCTCAGTGGGAGCTGGCTGGGAGCAATGCTGCACTGATTTCAGTATTTTGTTCTTTTTTTGGATTTTTTTTGCTGCTCAGTTTCTAGTTGTTTTGGGGATTTTTTTTTTTTTTTTTTGGTATTGTGTTTGGAAACTAATAAACTAATACATGGAATATTTTATTACGTGTATGGTGCTTTTCGTTTCTGCCTCAGTAGTCTCCAAGGTGGTTTTCCTGTTTTCACTAGTCTCCAGCTGTGGAAAGGTTGAAAACTACTGCAATAGAACATGCATAACTTGGCCTGTGCTTAAAGGAGCTACTCCTCCAAATGCTAGCCAAATGTGCTGTGCCCATCAGAGTATGGGTGATTCGTAACAGCCACCAACACTGGTCTACACATTTTGGAAAAGTATCGACCTCAGAGATAAAATGTGCTAATTCTTACATATTTGATTAGATGAATTATAAAACAGGTAATAAAGGTGCTGGTTGGCTAAAATTTTCAAAATATTTCACAATAAAGATTTATACACAAGCGAGTATATTTGCCTACAAGGGAGGGAAGTATCTGATGATCATGATGCCTCGTAACCTCTCAACAAAGTACGGTAGAACAATGAAAACGGTACCACATGGAAGTGTATAAATATATCTTCACTTTGAGACTAAAGATTATTACCTAACTGTAATTTATTGTTTGATTTATTTATTTGGAGTTTTTATATGCTGTCCCATCGCTTAACGCCTCGGGATGGCTTACATAAATAAACATAAATAGACAACATAGTGCCCAATACAAATACAAAAAATATAAATTGCACCAATTAAAAACCCCGATTCATTCTGGATGGAAATTAAAATATATAGATAATATTAAACATTGTTAAAAAATTGTTTAAATAAAAAGGTCTTAGCCTGGCGCCAAAAAATAAATAACGACGGCGCCAGGCGGACCTCTCTGGGGAGCGCATTCCATAGATGGGGCGCCACCGCAGAGAAAGCCCTCCTCCGGGTACTTTGCCTCCTGATGTTTTTCATGGAGGGCTCCCGGAGGAGGGCCTCTGCTGCTGATCTCAAGAGGCGGGAGGGCAAATATGGAAGCAGGCATTCCTTCAAGTATCCAGGTCCCAAGCTGTTAAGGGCTTTTATTGCAAGGTACATTTGTCTTGGTCCAATTTACGCATCATACAGTTACACCTGGTGGTTTGTGGAAGTGTCATTGCCTGACATTTCCAAGGAATAGTTGTGTGATATTTTCCCTTAGAAGCTGCCTTGAAACTATGTAAACAACCCAGATAACTTCTGCTACATTTATGGCAAAGTTATATTTGCATCTCAAAAGTGCAGTATGAAGGCAGTGCTAAAAAAGGCATACCACCTATATTTTGGATGCAAAATAGGACATCAGGACAAGAGTTGGGCCGCTCATTATTGTTGTATTACGTATACAACTTATCTGTGTCATTGGCTAAACAAGAAGAAAAAGTCCATTCCCTTTGAACTGTGGGGCAGTGAGTGATGAGCATGGGGAGAGATTGGCATGGAGAAAAGATACCAAGGGAAATGGGAGTCTGTCCATGCTTGCTGATTACTGCTAGAACCTCTCTAGGGATGATCCTAGTGCAGTTCACAAGAGAAAAGCCAAAAAGCACAGTTTAGATACCAAATAAAGATGGATCCTTGTCGTTTAATCTGATGTTAGAGCTTGTCAGTTTTTTGTGCAGAAAGCATGAAAATGTTACATGAAAAACCAATGAATGAATGGAAAGTTATGTTGTTGGTACCAATAAAAAGTTAAATTTATAATGATTGGTGTGGCACCATTCTCATTGCTATATCACATTTTGCAGAAAAGTTACAGAGAATAATCACACGTCCCCCTCTTAATTTTGAATATTTTTGATGCAACTTTGACCTGAAGTTGTATCTTGGAAACTGGAGCCAATTAATACTCAGGACTTAATTTTCCTTTATTAGTGACCCGACTCTGGTAAAATTTAGCTACTTTCATTTCTGAGGCTTTCTCCTGGTAGACCAGTGCAATTGGAGGAGCTGCTAGGCAAGCCCCTTTCTCTGCACAGAGAAAAGCATTGTGGCTCTCTGGGGCTGGGGGACTGAGACTGGGCAATAGTTCCTTTCCTAAGGCCACTTGGCAGGTTCACAGCACTTGAAATCGCTTGGCAGGTTCAGAGTACTACTAATTTGTAGTACATTCCCACTGCAATAATCTTGACAACTGTACAGTTGAGAATGTTTAAGGAACAAACTGTGTATTATGAGAGGGAAATGAGACAATTGTTGAGAAACAGGGTTTTTTTTTCTGGGAAGAAAATTAGATGAAGGCAGAGGTTTTAGGTGAAGCATTAACAGGGGAAACATCTGTGATGAGAACGGCAAGGAACAATGGGAGAACTCAAAAGAAAAATAAAATGACAAATGAGCAGACTCTGCCTTGAAGGTCAATGGCAACTTGTAATGACATAAAGAGAACTTCAGAATTCATACTGGTGCAATCACTTTATCAAGATAACTCGAAGTTCACAAAAACATGCACATTTTTGAGATATCCAGCTCTCTTTACCAGGGAAGATGTTAGTAAAAGCAGAATGGGTGGCAATGGCTGGGGATTTGATGTGAAGTCATGATATCTGCACCATGGTCAGAATCATAAGGTTCCCTCTGGGAAGAAGGCTTTGTAGACCTTCAGACTGGGCTCTAGCAGATGCTAGATGTTTGAGGTTTCACTTGTATCTGCTCCTAGGATTGCCAGGTTCAAGAAAAACATAGACAATAGTTGATCACCTACTATTGAGACTGTAAGATCCAGCTGTTAATCAAACTGATTCCCATTTTGGGCAAATTTCATAGGTTCCTTGATCTGCCAAAAATGGAAGTATCCTCAGGATACTAAGAGCAGCCAACATGATCAGCAAAAGTTAGCAGAAAGGAGTTTCTATTAAGCACCAGACTGGAACACTCCCGTTGTGCCTTGTGCACAGTCAGGAGGAGAAATAGGCCAGGAACTGTTTTTAAAGGTTTATATCCAATTCCTGGCTAAACTATAGGCTAAAATCAACTCTACTCTATTAGTCAAGCTAGAGTTTATTTTAAACATTGATTCCTGGTTTCTGCTTAATGACAAGCCTGGAATCAAGCAAACTGTAACCAAACAGTGCTTTATTCCCCCCCTGTCCACAGGGAAGGAGGACACATTTGTGGGAAGCACACAACAGCTCTGCTCAGGCTTCTTTCTGCTCATTCCGAAAAGGTAGAGGTGGTACGTATCTGGAGTGCAGCGGCCCTGGCCCTCCAAGCTCCCTCACCAGCGCCGCCACTACACTGGACAAGCAGGGCACTCTTGCTTGCACATTCTGCTTCCTGGTTCTGCTGGAAGTGGGACACATGAGGATGAATCTTCTCACTGTGCCACTTGCCAGCAGAGCCATGGGGCTGGGACCCTGTCTCTCTCCACCCAACAATAGTACTCAATAGTGCTATGACAGTTTAAAACTTCCTCCCTATAGCAGTGACCTTAAGTACTTGGGTAGCAGCCTAGTCAGACCATTAGACCACCCATTTTAGTACTGATGAGGCTGACCAAAAAAGGATAACTGTGATGCACTCTCCATGGGGCTCAAAAGCTGCAGCAGCCAAACTGATAACTGGGACAAGAAGGTCCAAACAGATACCCCTACTTCTGGGTCCCTTGCTCTAGCTGCCTGTATGCTTCCAAACCTTGATTTCAACAGCTCTTGTCAATTCCAGATGGTGGCCTCCCTTATGGAGTCAGTCCATCTCATAATTGGATATACAGTGGTATCTTGGCTCATGAATGCTTCAGTTCATGACCAAATTGGGTCGTGAACAAAAACTTTATGAAAAATTTAATTCAGGACGCGAACTCCGCATTGGGTGGTGACCATGATCGCGGCTGTCTCCCCACCCCCCTGAGTGGGAGATGGCCACGATCATGCTGGGGGCAGGGGGGAGATGGCCAAGATGGCGCCCGTCTTTCCTGCAGGAACGCAACCATGATCTTGGCCATCTCTCCCCCCAGCATGATCACACCTGTCTCCCCCCCAGTGCGCCCGCATTCACGCTTGTCTCTCCCCCCCAGAGCACCCATGTTCGCGCCCATCTCTCTCCCCCCCAGAGTGCCCCGTTCACACCTGTCTCTCCCTCCCGCAGCGCGCCCCATTCACGCCCGTCTCTCCTTCTCCCAGCCCGCCCGCAATCATGCTGTCTCCCCCCCAGCAGGATGACGGGCGCATGCAGGGATGACGGGCGCAATCGGGCTTGTGCTGGGGGGGGGGGGAGACGGCTGAGATCTTTGTTGTTCTTTGTCACTTTGCTTCACATTTTTCTGCTTAAAAAATCAGTTACAGAACAGATTAACCTTATTTACAATGAACCTTATGGGGAAATTTAACTTGGGTCATGACCAGAGTCCTGGAACGGATTAAGTTCATGAGCTAAGGTACCACTGTATTTCTTATTCTGCCTTTGATTTTCCGCAGTGTGGCTGTCTTCTCCGGGAAGTTTTGCCTTCTCATGATGTGCCCAAGTATGACAGCCTCAGCTTTGTCATTTTAGATATAATAAGTAGAATTAAATCATTTTTTCAGGAAGTTGTTTGTTATTTTTATTAAATGATTTCATTTCATTTTTACCCAGTCTTCCTTCATGAAAATGACAGTCAAGGCAGCAAACAATCTCCAATACACAAAAATTTGATCAAAGCAATACTTAAACAAATATGTTAAACAGCTCCACAGTTGAAAGCAGTATAACTGTGTTATTATTTCAGATGACGTTATGCTTTCATTCATATTGTCCACCTTTTCAGTACCTATTAAATAATGGAAAGTGATTTCTAGACCACAGTTATTAATACAGTGCATATCTGGGCGAGGAATTTCTGCCATCTCCTGCTGGTGACTCTGGCTACTGGTTATAGTAGCCTGAGCAATGGGTCAATAGCTTTTAAAAGCATAAGCAACCATGTTGCAGCTCTTTGAAGTTAAAACCACATTGACATTACTCAGCACAGGAAGCTGTATGGGAATAAACCCTTGTCATGCAGATCCACCAATATAAATTACCAGTTCACTGTCTTTTACCTTGTACATTCTATTAAAAGTTTTTTCTCTCTTCCTATTTCTGTCCTGCAGTAAGTATGTTCGACCATATCCAATCAGCATCAAAAGGGCTTAGAAATGCTCTCAGGCTGTAATCCAGTGAATCTTTAATTATGATTGAATGCCACTGAATACAGTGGGATTTATTTCTGAGTCAGAAGCTATTTTAATACAAGAGCCCTCCAAGCCTTCTTCCTGCTCTATATCTTCAGGCCAGATGGCTACCCCGTGCCTTTATAGCATTACATAGTGCATAGATCTTACCTTACGATGCATGCTACTGTGGGGCAGGAAGCAGAACATATCAGCGTTCAGCTGCTGGCTGAGCTAAACAGTGAAAGAGGGAAAAGCCACAGGTTGGACAAGCTGACTTTCTGAAAGCCCCTCCCACTGGAGGGGAATTAGTGCTTGGCTCCATACAGAAGCAGGAAGCCTACCCTTTTGTAAACTCTGGGAAGTCTGCTATAAAACATTTTGCATGCCGAGCTTTAGGGGTTTTATATGCATGCTGTTGGGGTTAAATAAAGATTACAGAGCTCTAACAAAAGTGTATGTGGAATTTGGGATCCATTGAGGCTCATGATCATGTTTGCAGCGTCTGTGGAACTGCAGACTCTGCAATCCATATCAGAGAGGAACTAGAGCTGCCTGCTAAGAAAGGAACGGGTGGAATATAGAATATATCTTCAGATTATTAGGAGCCCTAAATTACATTGCATCTGAACATGGATTTTTTTTCCAAATTAAAAAGTAAGTACTTTATTGTTTCAGTTTTCTAATGTTACGTTATTTATATTAGTTTGATTTTGAACAAAACCTGACATACTCCAGAAGAAAATGTAACCTTTGTTCTGTGGAGCTTGGCTCCTCAAAATTCTTAACATTGTAAATCCAAGAAAATAAGGGTGAATAGTTCCATTTATGGATGATACGTCTTCCAGATTTTGTGGATTCTCCCTCCCTCCACCCTGCAACTCACCTCATTCAGCAGCATTCCCCAATCCTCTGTGTGGCTTTTCCAGGCTTCAGGAGAGGTTCTCAAAGGGGCAAGGAAATGTACTGCCCCCACTTGCTAAAAGTACTGCCCCTTTCACCAGCCCTTTGGCACATGTCTAAGTCTGGATCCCCCCAATGGACAGAAAAAAGTTCTGGGAGAACTTGCACACATTACTGAACTGGGCTAGCTAGCAGCACAGAATACCCGCTTATCGCTTATTGAACCTAGCCCACCCTTGCGCACGGCACACCTACTTGCTAACTACTTGATCTGAAAGGTACAGGGTATACCCCGACCCTCTCAGAGTCATGTAAGCATGACCATGCGAAACAAAATAAAACAGGAACAAGGTGGGGATGGCTATGCACAAGAAGCACGAGCGCAAGGTCAGGCAGGGAAGATAACATGTCTAAGAGGCCTGCAAGACCCGGATACCAGCGACGATTAGGAGCGGTCAGCAGAAACGGTGGCAAGAGACGTGCCGAAGACATACATCAGTACTTTTCCAGAGATAAAGAAATGCTATAAAAAGGCTTGTAATACCATACATAGGCACCGCACTTTACTAAAGTGTTGGTCCCTGCGCAGGTAAAATAAAGGAGCTTCTCCTCCTCTCCACTCTGGTCTTGTGGTCTGTTTGCCAAGGACTGACGAGGCGTCCTTTGGGATATAACATTTACATTGTACCCACTCTGTTATTTATTTTTTACCTATTTGCAATGTTTATATGCTACTCCACTTCTAAATCGATTCCTGAGTGGTGAATGATAAAATGTAAAGAAGTATTGAATGTCCTATTACAATGCTTCTTTTTAAAAACAGTGCTAATGAAAGAATGAATGGTCTATCTAGGAAAGCATTTTGAAATAAAGATGTTTTCAGGAGGCGCTAGCAATAATGCAGGGTTGGTTCCTACCTGACCAGCCTAGTCTGTGTATTCCATAAAAAGGGAATGACCACACTGAAGGCTCTTCACCAGCTAGATTCCAGTCAGGTCTTAGGTCCATGTGTGCCATCTGTTAACTTCGGTGACCAGGCAGGTTGGTAAGGGAGAAGGCACTCTCACAAGCATCCTGGTCGCAAGTTGTTTGGAGCTTTATATTCTAGTACCAATACCTTAAACCTGGTCTGGCAGAGAAGAGGCAGCAAATATGATTCCCTCAGTAAATGAGTAGTGCTCCTGAAAACAAGCAAAGTTGCTGTATTCTGCACAAGCTCCAACTTCTGGACCAGCCCTAAGGGCAGCTCCACATACTGTGCAGTAATTCATACTAGTTAGTGCCTGTACTATTGTGGCCAAGCTATTCCTATCCAAGAGAGGCTGTAGCAGGAGAACCAGATGCAGCTGGTAAAACATGCTCCATGGCCCCCTGGTCTTCCAATGACAGTGATGGAGTAACCCCAGACTACAAATCGGATCAAAGGGAGTGTGACCCCATCCAGAATAGGCAATCAGCCTATCCCACTGAATTAGGAGATACCCATGGAACTTCCATCTTGTCAATATTCAGCCTTGGCTTGTTAGCTGTCATCTAAACAATCACTGAGCCTAGGCTTACATAGTATCACCTGATTCAGATGTCACAGATAGAGAGAGCTGTGTATCCTCAGCATAGTAAACCCCCTTATGACCACTCCCAGGAGCTTCATATAGATGTTGAATAGCACTGGGGAGAAGATGGTACCCTGTGGCACCCCATAGCTCAATTGCCAAGGGGCCAAAGCATGGGCACTCTGTGTTACTCCCTGAAATCAGTCCTGCAGATAAGACTGTAATGATTGTTGCATTCTCCTTGTCCCTCTTCTAGGAAGATTGACTTGGTCCCACAACCATGTAAGACTCAGAGTGAAATTGGTCTAGATGATCAGTATCCTCCAAGAGTGCTGGCAGTTATTTTGCCATGACCCTTTCAAGTACCTCCCTAAAATGGGGGCATTTGTGAGTGGCCGGTAGTTATCAAATAGCAGGGAGTCCAGAGTGGATTTCTGCAGAATTGGTCCCATTGTTGCCCTCCCACCCACCCAGACAGCAGGAAATACCCTTTATGCAAATATGCATTACCATTCTTTGGAGTCACATAATGCAACTACCTTGGCTAGCTTTTATTAACAAGGATTGCGAGGGTACATGTTTGGTTGAATTGCTCCAAGCAGCTTGTCCCCCTTGCCAGGCAGCAGCAGCAGCAACTGAAACTGATCCCACAAAACTGGGCAGGTGGTGGTGTCAGACACCTCAGCTGGAGCTGCGCTAGCAACATCCAGGTTGCTATGGAGGTATATGAGAGCCTGAGGATGGTGGTAGAAGGGGAACACTGTATAAATATGTGTCACCCATTCTGCTTCGGTGTCCTCCAGACCTCTTCCTCCTCTCATATCTTTCTGCCCCAGTCAAAGGTATCTCTATGGTTCCCTGGGTCAGTTTTCTAGGCACATCATTACTACACTAAAACTTCCCACACACTCTCAGTACCCACTCAGAACTCAAGCATATTGTGGGGGGGGGGGAGCAAAAACCCAGGAATTTATTTATAAATAATCATGCATTCATTTTTTCATGTTCAAGCTTCAGTCACCTTCAAAGTACTCTCCATTTGATGCAATACACATTATCAAGATTTTTTTTCCCACTGCTCAAAACAGACTTTGAACTCATCACTTTTGATACATTTTAAGTGCTTCTGCCATTTTTTGTTTCACCTCTTCCACTTTTGTTTCACCATTTCCCTTTGAGGACTTTTATGATCCAGGGAAACAAACAAACAAACAAAGTTGCACAGGGCAAGATCAGGTCAATAGGAGGATGTGTTTTTGGTCAAAAACCTGCTGAACAGTCAGCTGAACAAAATTTCACCACCACACATTGTTCATGTAAATCAGCCATCACAAAATAGGCAAATGCATGGAAAGAGTCTCCAAAAAAAACCTCATTGAAGCTGAACACAGCCTCTCACAACAACCCAGCTGGGTACACCAACACAGATGAATTCCTAGAACACTCACCTGGTGAAGGAAACCTATACTACAAGGGGCCCACCTCCCAGAAGATAATTCCTGATTTTTGTGGTGGGGAGGTCCCCCTTGGAATCTCATCTACTCCATTCATGTAACCAATCACATATGATTAACCAGGCACAATCACAGATTATAGTCCATATGGCTCTGTGGTATACTTTGAAACTGAGAGCAATGAACCAATACAGGAGATGGTTTTAAGTGTGGCTGGGAAAAGAACCTTCACTGGAGTCCTGGTATGTGCCTACAGTCTGGTATGTTTAGGGGCAGTGAGGGTGCCAAAGAAGGATCTCACTGTCTCTATCCAGTCTTCTATCCAAGGACAATTTCAGTAGTTTTTAATACTTTCAGCCATGGCATCCTTCTGGGACAATTGTCTGAGCTGGGAGTAGGGATTATGGGATTTCAGTGGTTTCATTCCTACTTGGAGAGTCAGTTCTAGAAGGAAGTACTTGGGGTGGGGGCAAAGATTGACCCCTTAGAATTTCCAGTGTGGGGCTCCTTGGGGGTCAGTCCTGGCTGCCATGCCATTTAACATCTACATGAAACCACTGAATGGTCATCCAGGATTTGGGAGTGCACTGCCATTAGTATGTGAGGAGCGCTTTCCTTCAGCTTTGGCTAATCCATCAGCTGCGTCCCTACCTGGAGGATGATTGCCTAGCGACAGTGACACATGCATTGGTTACTCCCTGGTTGGATTTCTGTAACGCGCTCTATGTGGGGCTGCCCCTGAAGACAGTCTGGATACTTCAGATGGTGGAAAACAGAACAGCCAGGTTGCTGACGGGGACTGGGCTTTATTCTCACATAACCCCAGTCCTCTACCAGCTTCACTGGCTTCCCATCAAAGTCCAGGCTCAATTCAAGGTGCTGGTTATTACCTATAAAGCCCTTAACAACTTGGGACCTGGATACCTGAAGGAACGCCTTCTTCCATATTTGCCCTCCTGCCCCTTGAGATTGGCAGCAGAGGCTTTCCTCCGGGAACGCTCCGTGAAAGATATTAGGAGGCAAAGTACCTGGAGGAGGGCTTTCTGTGCGGTGGCACCCCATCTATGGAATGTGCTCCCCAGAGAGGTCCGCCTGGTGCAGTTGTTATCTGTTTTTTGGTGCCAGGTTAAGACCTTTTTATTCCAGTGGTATTTTAATAAGTTTTAATATTGTCTTTGCTATGTTTTTAATTGCAGCCAGTGTGGGTCGGGAATTTTATTTATGTTATTTATGTTGTTTATGTTATGTTTTGCATTGTGAGCCGTTCTGAGGCTTTTTTTGCAAATAGGATGGCATATTCATATTTTTAAATAAATAAATAAATAAATAACATGTTGATGAGTTGCAGATCTATTTTAACTTTTCATCTTCAAGAAGTGAAGCTGGGGGTGTGCTGAACCAGTGTCTGGCTATAACAATGGACTGCATAAGGACTAGCAAACCGAAATATAATCCAGACAAAACATGTGGCTGGCGAGAGGTTCCTTTGACCCAGTAAAGGCTGCCCAATCTGTTCTTGAAGGGGTCCATTGCACTCAACATCTGAGACCTTCATTCACAGGCTGCCTCCAAGTAGCTCCCTAATTATGGAATTATTTCTTCTTGGAGGTCTGCTTGGCACCAAGTTTACTGTATTTTAAGTGTCAGATTAAGACTACCATCATGGCTGAGGCTTTATCAACTCTAAACAGCACATGTGGCTGAGGTTTTGTTTTCTGTTTTAAGTTCCCTTAGCTGTGTTGACTGGTTTTAGCTGTTAAAATGCAGTTTAATTTTTTGCGTAATGTTAGAATTTTTAATTTTCGTTTATAATGTATTATTATGATTTTTCATTTTTCTTAACTGTCATTCACTGCCCAGAGAGCTTTAGCTATTGGGTGCCATTGAAGTAAAATAAATATTTACTTTGAGTATCTCAAAAAATAACTTGCTGACACTTCTTAAGGCCTCAAGAGACACGGTTGCTAAAAGAGACTTGTAAATTACTAACTTTCCTATCACCTGACTTTTCCTAAACCTCCACCCCAGCAAAATACACTCACAAACAGGTACAGCTTTTGGACACAAGCATGTTTCACTCCCAAAGTTCCTTTCATACTTCTGGCTACTTGGATCATTTATCTGGGTTTTAATGCCTGCTTTTATAACCTTTGTTGGCAAGATCTTTGGGCTGCCTCTTGGCATAAGAGAGCTACTTGCTCCCTATCTGGAATGTCTTCAGCCATGTATGGTTTTCCCACACTGAAAGAAAAGATTAATATTCAGGTCTTGGCTATTCACTTTCTCCTTAACTTTCTCCTGGTCCTTCTATAATATGTCACACCAACCAGATCGTCTCCTGTTCTTGCCCACCTGTCAACTGTCATTTCCGAACTGTTCTTTGCTACCTAGCTAGAATTTCCAGCCAATCAAAATTGAATTTACCCAACCCAGTCCCACCCCCAGGTTCAAAACAGTTTTCTCTCCCAATTCAGATTGCTATCATTTGAATTACTATTCAGTTACTTCACAGTCTTTTGACAGTAACAACCCAAGAAAGTTTATACAGATGTCTTATATATTGTCAGTATTTACAAAGCAATAATTGTTTATTACATTTCTTCACAGTTCGGAGATAAATTCCAGGGGGGAATTTCAGCAGGAATTTACTGTTCCTACAGCCTCACTCAAGCAGAGAGCCCACATTTAAACTAAACCTGTTCCCAAACCCAGTCAGTTAACAGCTAGGACAAACCCAGGTGGACCCCAGACCCTGAGCCAAAAGGAGCCTGAGACGAGACTTAGAGTCAAAAACAGTTTTATTCTAGTGCACTTTAGGATAAATGGATACAGAGGGGGAATTAAGCTTTCCCCAGATCAGAGTCTCATCAGGAGTACAGAAAACATACATTATATACCCCATGTCATAAGCATGATGTCCGGACACAAAGTGTATACATTCACATACCGTTGATAGTTTCTTTTTGTCAGTTTACAGAAGAACCCTTTATTCGTCCAAGGACTTCCCTTCCCATGTGTCTGCTAATAATCTCCCAACCATTCACACCCACCTCAAGTTTCTGCACCTACTGTAATCCCTAATGTATTTTGCAACTTTTATTGAGACTTAAACCAGTCTCAGGAGCCATGGGTTTCCCCATGTCCCTCCTATCGAAATTCTGCTGACTTGTGACAGCTGTTCATACAGAGTTCATTACTCCTTTGTCACCTGCTCTCTCCTGGACGGGAAATGTTAACATGGCTGCATTTCTTTAGCTATGTGGCCTTCCATGGGCTCACCTACTTTAGGGACTTTTGGGGCGCTGTTATTTGTACCATGTACTTGGGACTGATTGTCATTTTGCCATGATCAAACTTTATTCTCAAGAATAAAATACAGGTCCCCCCCCCCGCTCTAATTCTTGCCATGATTAATTGTATGAAGGTCACCAAGACCAGATCTCTTGAGTCATTGAATTTTCTTACTGAAGAATTATCAGGGA
Source organism: Varanus komodoensis (assembly GCF_004798865.1). Taxonomy (NCBI): domain Eukaryota; kingdom Metazoa; phylum Chordata; class Lepidosauria; order Squamata; family Varanidae; genus Varanus; species Varanus komodoensis. Next base: position 31,452,827 of record NW_025335941.1, read on the forward strand.
CAGGTCAAAAAATCTATTTCCAATGCAATGAGGAGAGTGGAAGAAGTCATTTAAGTTTAGTGCCATAGAGAAAATTGAGTGTAATTAATGACCACGCCTTTTATATTTTTTACAGCACAGGTATATTTCTGAGCTTGTGATTTTTTACATTGGATCTCCAAAGAGAAAGCTGTAACCAGTCTTGCTTAATGTTCCTTTGCCAGTATCATAAATATGTAAAAAATATTCCTTCTAAGGAAAGAAAATAAGATGAAAGATTAATTTTGCATGGTAACTTGCTAAATATTTGGCAAAAGGAATGCATAAATCAAATGATTAACTTTAGCAGGTTGTCCAGAACTTTAGTAGCCTTGAAGTTAAACGCGTGAGCTTCCTTCTCAATCTTCCCCAAACTACAGCTCAGTGGTTTTGGCTTTCAAAATTTCCTTCCAGTGTAAATCAAGAAAATAGCTGAAGACTTGTTCGCAAGATCATACCGGAAGGAGGATATTCTGATCGAGAAGGCAAAAGAATACATTCGAAAGGGAGACTTACCAAAACTACCAGAAAGTATCAAAAATTATTGAATCAAGAAGTAACAACTATGGAAATAACAGAAGCAATTATGCGACAAAAGAACGATAACACCACTGGTCCAGATGGGCTACCAGCTGAATTTTATAAATCCTTTGAGGGAGTTTTTGCTATATTTTTAAAAGATATATGTAATGTAGCACTGTTAAATGCTAAAATACCAAATGCTTGGACAGAGGCAAATATCACATTAATACCGAAAGCAGATATGGACTTAACACAGATTCAAAATTATAGACCTATATCATTACTAAATGTGGATTATAAAATGTTTGCCTCTATACTGGCAGAAATGTTGAAGAAGTTTTTAATATACTTTATTCACCCAGACCAAAATGGTTTCCTGCCTAAAAGACAAATGAAGAACAATCTGAGGACTATCTTGGATATCCTAGAATACTATGAGACACACAAGGAAAAATCAATGGCTCTGCTGTTTTTGGATGCCCAGAAAGCCTTTGATAATGTTAATTGGCAATTCATGCAGCAACAGATGGCTCAAATGGAGTTTGGGAGAAAATTCATGAATGCGATATCAAGTATCTATCAAAGACAATTGGCCAGGATTTTAATTAATGGAGAATTTACAAGGGCTATAGAGATACAAAAGGGTACAAGGCAAGGATGCCCATTGTCACCCCTATTGTTCATTCTGACTTTAGAGGTTTTGAATAGAATTGTTAGGGATGACGAGAACATTAAGGGTACTAAAATTAGAGACGAAAATTATAAATTGCAATCATTTGCAGATGATTTGGTCTTCATAACAGAGGAACCTTTTGTAACAATCCCTAAACTTGTACAACGGATTGAAGAATATGGTGAGGTTATGGGGATGAAAATAAATACAGAAAAAACTTTTAGTTAAAAATCTTATGCAAGATCAGAAAAAAAGACTCCAAGAACAAGTGGATTTGCAGATTGTTAAAAAGGTTAAATACTTGGGAATCAATCTTACAGCTAAATGCACAACTTTGAAAGAAGACAATTATGATAAATTATTGAAGGGTATTAAAGGTGACCTGGAAAAATGGGCCAATTTACACTTGCCTTTGATGGGAAGAACAGCACTTGTTAAAGTGAATATACTATCAAAACTTTTGTTTTTGTTCCAAATGATTCCTGTAAAAATTGATAATAAATTTTTTGAGGATTTAAATCTTCAAATTTCGAGATTTATTTGGAGAAAAAAGAAATCAAGGATTAAATTAAAAATGCTTCAAGAAACCAAAAAGAACGGGGTTTTTGGTCTTCCTGATTGGATGTTGTATTATCAAGCGTCTATTTTAACTTGGCTAAAAGAATGGATAACTTTGCGAAATAAGAGAATTTTGTATCTTGAAGGTCATGATTTGCAAATGGGTTGGCAGGCTTATATGTGGTACGAGAAGGTTAAGTCTCATGGGACTTTGTAAAGCCACTTTATTAGAAGATCATTAATGTCAGTGTGGGAAAAGTTAAAGTCAAAATTGTATAATAAATTACCAAGATGGCTTTCACCAATGGAAGCCTTTGTGTATCCAAATGTATTGAACTTTGAAAGGATCATAAGATATGATGATATTTTGGACAAGGATGGAGGTCTGAAACTAGATCAAGAAATACAAGAACAGGGACTCAACATCTCTTGGTGGTATAAGGTGCAGATGCAATCAAGATATGCTAAAGATTGTAAAATATGGGGTTTTTATAAAGACCCAAAAGCCTTTGATCAAGTGATGCTAAAAACAGATGAGAAGATGCTCAAAAGAATTTATGAGTTCTTACTTGACAGGAAGATGGAAGGGGAACAGGTTAAGGAAACTATGATAACATGGGCACAAAATTTTGGATATAATATTGAATTAGAAAAGTGGCAAAAGCTATGGGAAAGAAACATTAAGGTAACTTTAGCAGCTTCATATAAAGAAAATTTATATAAAAGGTTTTATAGATGGTATTTGTCTCCAAGTCAATTAGCTAAGATGTTTCCAAATATGTCAAACGGATGTTGGAAGTGTAAACATGATGTGGGTACTTTTTACCATATGTGGTGGACCTGTGAATGTGTGAAAAAGTATTGGATTAAAATACATAAATGGCTTGAGGAAATGCTACAAAAACCCTTAGCTTTTAAACCTGAAATTTTCTTGTTAGGCATTATACTGGAAAATATTAGCAAACAAGAAATGTATTTGATCCTACATTTAATCACAGCGGTGAAGATTGTGCTTGCTCAATACTGGAAGAGTGAGGAATTACCCACTGAGG